>NW_010553937.1:0-76009 GCF_000687285.1 Phaethon lepturus | reverse complement strand
TGCCAGTTATAACTACCGTTCTTGCATTCCCAATGAGGTCGAATCAATATTAGGGATGCCAGGAACTCTGAAGGCTTGGCTCTCATGCTTTTGTCCAAAACTGAACTTTGGCATCTGATACCATCTGAACATGCTACTGATCCTAAATTGTTCTAGTTTCCTCCTTTCTTTTCATCCCCTTCTCCCTGCAACTTCCTGAAGTGAGCCACTTGGGTTTTTTGGAAGTCAATCCACACACAACCACTCTGCAGTAGCTAGTTTAATGGATAACATGCATAAAATCCAAAATTATCCTCTCTAGAAAGTCTAATCAGTAGATTTTACTTTGTCTTTACAGAGAAGACTGAATAATCTCATGAGACTACATCGTTGAATTAAGCTTCAGTTGTTTCAAGGGTGGAAGGTTTTGTTCAAGGAGGAAGGAAGGAGAACTGCTGACATCTGCAGCACAAAAAGAAATCTAGAAATTTAAGGAATAAGAATTCCTATATGAAAAGTGTGATCAGTAAAAGCCTGGAAAAAAATGTATAGCTTTATAGAACGAAAGAGGAGATAATTCTGTTCCTAGAGAACATTTGGCAAAGGTTGTTTTTATTGCAAGAGGATGTACCACCCGGGATACTACTTCAAAAAGAAACATCTGTGGGATTTTGTCTTAGCTAATCCTAAGTAAAAACAAATAATGGCATGCCAAGAATGCTGGTTACACTCGCTACAATGAAAGCTCTATGTAATAACCTTATGCAATACATACTCTGACTTTAAATATGTGGAAAACCTTAAGGATATCTGCTCGTTAAATTGATTCTTGTCAAACGCTATATTGCAGAAGCTGACCCGTGGCTTCATGAGTTTCCAAACTTGGAATGCCTTCAGCTCTCTAGAGTTGAATGTAAAATGACAAGTTATATCTATGAGGGGATGGGATGGAAAATGCTTCATGTCCTCTTGGAGGAAACTCACTGCAGAAAAACGATTTGAATGTTTATTGTTCCTTCTGAAGTCACTTGGTGTCCTGGTTTCAGCCAGGGTAGAATTAATTTTCTTCACAAAAGCCAGTGTGAGGCTGTGTTTCGGATTTGGGATGAGAAACTGTTGATAATGTGCTGATGTTTTGGGTTGTTGCTGAGCAGTCAAGGACAGTCCAGCTTCTCGTGCTGGCCTGCCAGCGAGAAGGCTGGGGGTGCACGGGGAGCTGGGAGGGGACACGGCCAGGACACTTGGCCATTCTTCTGCACATGGTGTAAACTCTTATGTTTAGTTCTGTAAACAGGCTGTAGAACAACTCAGATATTAGGGGATGTATGCAGTGAAACTGCAGAGTTAGTATTACTGGCATAGCTTCCACCATATGGCTACTCCACAGGTGAGATAATAAAGGATTACTCTTAACTTTTTCAAATCATCTTCCCCAATGAAGATCACTTTAATTAGTCTCTGAATGTGTTTGGATTCTCCTCTTTCCCAAAATCCTGGTAACAAGCACTTTGGTGAGGTAAATATATTACTTAACCAACTAGCTAGTTACTTTTCATAGCTCAATTAAATAAAATTAAATAAGTAATTATATTAAAATAGAACAAAAAAGGCTGAAAGTTACTATAGAATCAGTCTTTGGTGTCTATGAGCTTCATACAGGTTAGCAATTTGCAAGCGTCAGAGGAGTAGAACTGCATGAGAATTAAAATTATACCTAAAAGCAACAACAGAGTACCTTTTCATTCATCTTTGAAAGATCACATTATGGACAAAATCTGTGTTCTTTTGGAGTTGTTGTCTAATTATCATTGTTTCAATAGGAGAAAAAGCTTGAAATCTTTTTCTTAGCACTTAGTTTCAAGGAGACCCAAACTGCATCAAGAATTAGAGAACATGTATTATATAAATGCACATATATGTAATAATATACTAATATATGCTGATGTTTTAGTATATGTCCAAGTAGAGTGATGATACCTATAAAATAATCAAGTGCTGTAAGCATGAGTTTATCTGTCTCAAAATAATGCAAAAACCTACTAATTACTGTGTTCTATATAAGCTGCTTCAGTCATAAAACTGAAAAAGATTGATCATTTCATTTGGCACATGTATCCATCTTTTTGCTGGAATTTTAGAGACATATCTGATACAATCAGGAAGGTTAGATTGCCATATCTTCCCAGCTTAACTTTAGCCAAGTGGTTAATGCTAGGTAGTTGTGTTTGGATTTTTTGGTTTGGTTGTGGTTTTTTGTGAAACTAAAAGCTTATCACACATTTAACTAATGCAATTATTTAAAGGTCAAGAGTGTCCCTCTTTGGGGTCAGGGGATGGTGGCAGGAAAGTGCCTTTGTACTTGTAAATGTATAACTACTATTTTCTTATTCCTATCTCTTATTATTTCCCCCAATGTATGAATATCAGACTATTTTCCTCTCCTTTTGTTGTAGATTCTCCTTTTTTTCCTCCTTCCTAGATTTTTGCATGAGATCAGTCCGTTCTCCTGTCTTGCACTGAAGTTGAGCTATCCCACTCCCAACAGAACCATCCAGTTTTATCCAGGGATTTTATGATTTTTCTTTCTTTCATATATCTTGTTTAAACATTTAGTATTCTTCAAGTTAAGACTAAATTTCCCACTCATGGAGATAAGTCCAGTTCAATACATCATAATCTCTCACTAGCTGAATCTTTTCCTTTGGATACTGCTTTATCTCCATTTTAAGTTCCTTCATTGTCCCAACTTCTATTCCACCGATGTTTGTTGCATGCAATTGCCTACACATGGTCCTCTTTCCTCACTGTAGAGAGAGAATGCTTCCTTTAGAAAAGCACTGACAATACAAGGTTATTTTGGCATAGATGAAAGAAAAAAATCTTTTCGCATGTACAAGGTGCATGTTTCTCATCTCTGAGAAAGGAGCAAAATTGATTACAATCATTAAATGCAAAACATCTTAGTGTTTGTGGCTGTTCCAGCTGCCTAATATGGAAAACCTGAGGGTGTTTCTTAGTAAAATGAACTAAGGGATTGCAGCCAAATGGCTACACAGGAACTGTCCTAGAAGTAGTGGGCTTAGTTGGCAGAATTGGCTATAGGTATGTTGTAGTCTTGAACTAGCTCAGGAAAGAACTGTTTTTGCTTAATTGTTAAAAGCATTGGAAAAAGGTATGAGTCAAATTATATATACAGAAAGGTACTGTATTTTAAATATTTTCCTAAGCGTGTTACTTTATAACAGCGAGGTAACTTTGAGAACTGGCAAAGATTTACAAATAGTGCTGTAGGAACATCTAAGTGGAAATGAATTTTTAATTTAAATTTTGTTTTTCTTGTCTCTCCTTAAGTATTCTTCCCCAATTGTCCATTCACATCAAGATTGTCTCCATCCTGAAAACACAGAAGCTAGAAATGAGTGGTTCTGCTGTCTGTTATAGGATCTGTATTTTGAAAGTTTTGCATATCTGAACATCTTAAAGACAGTTTTGCTGATCCAGATGTCATAAACAAAAATTGAAAAATCTCAAGGCATCCTATTCTGATCTCATGTGTGTTACAGATCTTGCCCTACTTGCTTTAAGGCCCATGAGAGACTTGCTGCTGACTTGAATGACCCAAGACTTTGAAATCTTCTTTCTACAAATAATACAAACTCAGTATCTCTTCAGGGGCTTTATTGATCTTGACATGATGTCACTGAACTGTTCCCAAACATCTAAGATAATTTCCCAGGCTGCCATGACCTCATGGAGACATATCTGGGATTGTCCTGAGCTACAGGATCTGTCCAAAATTGCTGGTAATCTTGCAGGGAACCCAGGACTTAATTATGTGGTCGTCTTTAATTTAAGGTGAGTATCTGGGAGATGTGAAGTACTAAAAGTCATATTCCACAAATATCTTTGCTGATGCTCCCCCAGTATGAATGCACATTGCATGTCTGGGTAGCTGAAATGTCCAAGAACCTGGGAATGAAAGGAAGCCTTCTAGAAAGGGATGGGTCCCTCCGTAGTGAATAAATTCATGGCACAAAATTTATTTAAATCATAATAATAATAAAAAAGCATTGATGATGGAAATTGGACAAAAATGTTGCCCTACTACTATTTCCTGGAGAGTCTTACACTGCCATCTTCTGGGGGCGTGAAGGGAAGAGAACTAAAACAGTGAGAAATGAGCAATGGGGAGCTTAAGGAGAGCATACTCTGTTTTCAAAGACTGAAAAAGCTCCTCATTGACTTCTCAAATCAGTTTGCAGAGTTCAGGAAACAAGAGGTCTGCTGAACTCCATTTTGCATCTTCTTGACCTCTGAATAACCTGTACACTTACATTTCTGATGATTGAAAACTCTTCTCTGTTTAAGATTTTTCATCTGTGTGGTATACAGAGAAATAACCAAGAGGGTCTGCTTGCATCTTCAGGCCCTTACTAATAAAATATTGTCAAAGTTATGATAGAAGCTGGCCAAAGTAACTTTGGAAAAGTTCTTAATTTTTGGTTAAAAACCTATTTGAGTTATAAGTTTGAGAGGTTCCACCTCTACTTTATAAAAAAGAAAATTGATTTTATAGAAACAAATCTTTATTAGAAACATCAATCTGTGGAGGCATATTGGTTGAAATCCCCCATAAAGAAAATTCAGAGGAAACAATTATGTAGAAAATCTCTTTTGGTCAAAACAATTTTTTACCTAATGATTCTAATAGCAATAAATCTGGAAGCTGCTTGTCAAGTTCTCATTTTAAAACAGCAAATACTTAGTCTTTCTTTCATATTTCTTTATTCTGTGGTATTGACTAAAGTTGCCATTTTTACATTAATACTTTTACATGAATACTTCCCACTTTATGACAAACCAGCTATTCCACGTCAGAGCTTTCTACAGTTAGAGTCAAGGCTTCAGAAAATCCTAAGGAGAAGTTTGTCAAACCGTATTTAACAAAAAAAAAACCCCAAAAACCAAACCTGTTGTGCTACTGTGTCAAAATAAACTTTTGCAGCTTAGAATACTTTCTCTAAGTGATGGACTTTTCACCCTGTTATGAGATCATCACATGTGGTCCATATTCCATAATTTATATTTCATCACGTTTTCAGATCTACTTGCTTATCCATGAAAATCAATATAATTTCTGTATCCATTTATTAAGTTGTGATGGAGAGGACATGACTCATCACTGGCTAACTTTACTTTGTTCAATATGGTACAGCATCAACTTAATAGCCTCTGAAGATCTTGTCACATTTAGCTATACACCACTACTGTGGCAACCACTTCTTCTTTAATAGTGACTTGTGTGCTCTACCTCTTCAATTCCTATTAATGTGTTTCAGGTGTTAATAGCTATACAGTTTTTCAGGTGTGAAGTAGGTGTGCTTTCAAGTGTTTCACTACAGATGCAAGGTGCAAAACAGAAGTGGCAAAGGAATATAATCGTTGATGTACTTCAAGGATTTGTTTGTCTGTATTTGTAACCAAAAAGAAGACTGTGTATCCTTCTCCAAATGTCACCCTGATATCATCTTCAAATGCCTGTTGAGTTTAAAAAAAAATTGCATAGAAAATGACAACATCTCTATAGGGACAAGTATGACCACTTGTCTGTATAAGAAATAGCAAAGTAAACAATTCTAATTTTGTAAGAAGACCTAGAAAAGGGTTTCCCAAGCTCCTAGCTTAAGCTCTAGATATGTTTACCTCTGTAGCTAAGTAAAATGGTTCTCTGAACTCATTAAGACCATCTGTTGAAGGTTCGTCCTAACGAATCATCCTTAGGAACACCTTGGATGCCACGTTCAGAACTTTTGTACTACTTAAGTACCTTAGATGATACCCTTTTGATTCACTGAGAAGCTCAGTGAGGCTGTCGTAATAGAAAGGACTTGAGTCATCACTGACTAATTTTTAGGGCTTAGAGAGATTTTAGTGAAAGAAAACCCTTCATCATTGATCTAGCCAGTAAATGAAGCCATCCTAAAGAAATTCTGGGTGTGCTAACAAGTTCTTTACAAAAGCTGTTTGTGTTTGTGCATTGAAAAGATCTGAGGTCTTGCTCTTCTTTAACTGAGGGACAAACCAGATAAAAGTGGAGTATTAAAAGTAAGCTGGACAAGATGAACAGGAAAACCCAGTTTTGCAACCTGTAATTGCAACTATCAAGCTATTTCAGCTGTGGATGCTGAGAACTGATTACTAAACAGCAAACAAGCTGCTAAAGAGATCTCTGGGTAGATACATTTTCATGTGCCTTTTTTATGAACTTTGGATTAGTTGAGGCAAGGGAGTTGCATCAAAACTGTCTTAAGTCCTATGCAATGGACTACGTTGAAGGCCAAACACAAGGTGTCACGAAGCCAGTGGAAATGCTATTATTCATTTCACTGGGCTCAGATCCACTCCGTAGCTGTTTGACCTCATCTGTGCTCATTGGCATAATGCTGATACTTGCAGCCAGGGCAGGTGAAGTCTGACCTAATGGGGGAGAAGACCTATGCTGTGACAGCCTCACACAGGGCTATACGTTGCACCAGCTGGCATTACTGGATAGCTGCTCACCTATCTTGTCCTTTTGCAACACGCAAGCAAGCATCTGTCCCCATAACTGTTGGGAATTATACCATGTGGATGGCATCCTTGAAAATTATACCATAATGAGTATTCTGCTTTTTAAAACATACTTCCTGAATAGTATTATGTGAACAGTAATTAATTCTGGTAGCCTCAGAACAGGATTATGAAACTACTGTCTAGTCTATCTAATCAATTTATTGCATCAAAACACCAAAAATGGGGAAAAATATTCTGCCCACAAACTAGGTTTTCTTGTGCTGTGAATAAAAATATCAATCCCCTGTGGAGGAAGAGAATTATGCTGCAAGTCTGCTGTAGCGTTCATGGTACCAGAGCTAATATAATAATTATTACTTACATCATCTTCATGAAATAGAGGAAGAGAACAAAGGTGAACTAAATGGTCATAAAAGTACTTGAGTTAGGGAAGGTGCTTTTTGGGAACACAGACTTCTCTGCATGCTGTGGATTTAATTTTGACAATTTGAAATAGATCTGATCAGAAAGCAGAATCTTCCCTCTAGAGGAATAGTCTAATTTTTCTACCTGAAAGTCCTAAATTGAAATGGAAATGAGAAGGTTCAGGACCATTAATTACAATAATAACATTGTAAATGTATAAATACAGAGGTTTATTTTCATTGCAGATCTGACCAATAATACCTTACTTCTAGTTCATAATGAAAGCAAAATATTCAACCTGGAATTGACCACTGCAGTGGAGCCACCTACTAAGAAAATCAAAACAATTGAATGTTTTCCTCCAGGAGTGGATGACTGTTTCTGAGCCTTTACTTTTGCCAGTGGCCAAATTCAGGGGACAACATTATGACAAAGATTAAACACAAAGACGACAAGTTGCAGGAGAGTGGGAAGGGACAGATCCTATAAGACACTCAAATTACCTTGGGATTGGTAGTTAGTGTATGCAGCCCTTTTCTGGAAAACTTTTAGTCTTAGGTTTGTTTCTGATGGAACACAGTCTGGAATTTCGGGGTTGAAATGAGGATTAGGAATGTGCTGTCTTCAGCCTGTCTGTCTCCTCTCAGAAATCTGTGCTCCAGCACTTTAAAAGCATCCCAGCCCGCACAGCAGGATGTCCCATTGCTGACGCTGGGTCGGACTATCCTTCACGTTCCCTTTCCAAGTATGCTGCCCTGGAACCGCAGCATGCTCCTGAGGTGCTGAAGGTGTGTTACGCATCTATGTTGTGCTCGGCAGAGAGATTTGAGTTTCTCTTCTCTTTCTGTTTTTAAATTTGCCTAGACATAATGTCCAAAGTATATATTTCATTTCAGGCCACCACAATTATTGAAAATCTGACTTTAATTAGTTTCCATTTTGATTATCCCTTTCTGTCACAATTTCTCACCATTACCCTTCACCCTCCTCAGTTGCTTATCGCAGCATATTTACTTCTCTGAAGTTCACTCACACAGTGTCAGCTCACAAAACTGAGTGTTTTTACTTGCATTTAAGGTCAGAAACTAGGAACTGTTGTCAAAATGGGTGTCAAGTATTTTGGCAAATATGTCTGTGCCTATTTCAAAGTTTGGACATCTTATACTCGCTAAGGAAGGCTACTTCCCTAACTCAGCTGGGTTGCTGTTGGTCTGTTAGCTGGTGTCGTCAGGTGGGAGTTCTGAGGCAGCGTATGCAATCATAACAAGTCAGTAGCACTGCGTAAATTGTTTGCTGTTCTGATCACTCATCAAAGCCTAACCTTAGTAATACCCGAACCTCCCCTATTCTGAGGTGAAGGCTTATAAAGCAAGTTCATATGGGATCAAATAATTTGAAATGTGTAACCAGCCAACTGGGTACTCCGTTTCCCTGGGTGCAATTACGGTATGTTAGCATTCAGAAGACGACCAGAGGCAGCTTGTCAGCCTGGTTTCAGTTGTCAGTCTTGTTCTAACAATAGTTAAGTGAAAAGCTGATGAGAAAGCGTAATTTTGTCGCCAAGGCTGAGCTCTGAGATGGGCTTGGTTTCTAGATTTTTCAACATCCTGGAATGTATCTAGTAGTACTTCAGATCCCAATCAGTAAAGTAACATTAACGGTATTGATCTTATATCATTTGTCTGTGTTTTCTTTTTAAAGTAGTCTGCTCTTTCAGGGTGGCATGATTTCCTTCTGGATCGTACTAGCAAAGGTGATAACAATAATGATCGCAGCTTCTGGGCAACTGAGCAGCACAAATAATAATGCTGAGCACAAATCATTCCAGTGAAAAGCTGATGAGTATCTGCTTGCATAGAGACTCTGAAGATCTTTTTGCTTCTCTTTTTATCACTAGTGATTTATGTGTATTGTCTTTTCTAGTGCATTGTGTTTCACTGCCATAGTCAAAGCAGAACATTAGAGCAGAATACTCCTTTTTTGATGAATTTAATCTGCAAATTAATCAGCATCCTTTCTCCTGAAAGATAAAAATGTCTGTTTTCTTCTGCCATTTGGGTTGTCTGGTAATTATTCTTCTGACCTGTGTCACTGAGACACCATCAGGCACTTGGAAGGCACTTGGCAACCTCTTCAAATGATAGACAAAACAGTAAAAACAGTTCTGTTTTTCTATTGTCTTCAATATTGAAAGATCTTAATATTTACAATATTCATAAGTTAGCTGCTTGGTAGTCACATATCTGTAGTCACTTTTCTACCTCAGCTCTTACCATAATGCTAACCAAGTGAAATTATTTTTACTTTGTTTTTTTTAAAGAGTTTTATACTGTACTTACAGACCTTGCGCAACATGCCATTTGCACAAATAAACTCAGTCTAATAAAAAAATTGAAGGGTTCAGAAGGACTAGAAATGGTAACAGCACAAAGAACGTTCTGTACTAAAAGAGGCGCTGTGTTAAACGTTCTAGAAAAAAGGCTGATGAACTTGCACAGAACATTGTCAAACAACAAAAAATGTGGCTAAGAATTTTTCAGAACAGTGATTGGCGAAAAAGCCTTCTGATTTTGCTTTATCTAAGTGTTCCTGTTGCACATCTAAAGGGAGCAAGTGTTGCAAGGTGTGTGGTTTCTTTTCATTATTATTATTTTGTACCAACCCAAAAGGAGAATGGTTTACATCTGGTTGTCAATTTTTACTTTCTCATGTGCTATTTCCAGAATTTTGAAGATTCTTGTGTTTGGGGTTTTTTTGGTGTTTTTTTTTTTACATGCTTGCAGCTGTGGAAATCCATTGCCATAATATATTTGACTTTATATGTGTGATCTCATCTCTCGCACCTTTTGTGGAATTGCACAGGTTGAAGCCCTAATCAGGGACAAGACCAGTACCATTTGAAGGAGGGGTGAAATCAGGCCATCAGAGCCCTCGTTTCTACTGGAAAATGCATGAGCTGGAAAAAAAAGTAGCTTTGCTTTCAGATTTAAGGATGCTCTGAGAGAAATGGTAGTAATAAAATCCAAACAGACCACCATTTTGCATGTGAACTGAGCAAATTTGATCTGAAAGTTACTGATTCACAGCATACCCAGAAGCCTGAAATCAGTGTGGTGTGGCATGGGCATAAGGCCTGTCTGAGGGAACCTATTTGCAATACCCAAGTCTTGCATACCATTCCTTATGTATCATTTTAAAGAAAACTCTAAGATGTTCTATATGAAAAAAGAAGAGAAAATGCCTGCCTGCCACTGAAAAAGAATTGAGGTCAATCTGCCTGATCATAATAATACCTCAGAAATATATAAATGTATACCTCTTCATCTGCCTATTTTTTAATGCACTTGCAATGCCCACTACAGATGGTACTGTGTTCCTGTCAACAACTCGATGGTTCAGTCAAAATTTTTGACAGAAGCCAGCTTGAAGATTGTCTAGCCAACTGCTCAGCCCACACACAGAGAGTTAAGTCCACCAAATGGATCCCTTTACTGTCTGGGCTTTTTAATTTCCCAGCAAAACATTTGAAAAAAAATACAGTTAAACCTTCCCGCCAACTGCATTAGGTAGTCAAAGGATTGCTCTGATAAGGTATGGTTCTGGCCTGAATGCAGCTCGTTCTGGCTTATGGTGGGCTGTCCAGATAAATGGGAGAGGATAGGCTGCATAAATGGCTATGGGTGACTATTTCACTTCTACAGATACCTTCCAGATAGATAATTATTTCATGTAACCATAGAGTTTCAGTAAGTCTGTGGCTATAAGGAGCTAGAGGTCTTCACTACAGCTCTTCTGTGGAAACTCTACTAGCTATAAAGATTTTTTTTTCTTTGTTTTTGAGGGAAAAATAGATAAAATGTATTTCCCATTTAATTCAAAGAAGCGATTCTATAGGGATGAGGTTAAAATAGGCTAAGGCATCTTAAGGTATATAAAAACTGACATTTGTTATAGCATAAAAGCACACTTTTATTGGCTCACTGCAGAATTTACAGTTACAGTTAAGAACATCACCATACAGTATATTTCAAAGAATTCTATTATCTGTACCATAGTACCTTAGCTGGTAAAAAGTTTTCTTGATGTATGTACATTACTTTATTGACTTGCACTTTACTCCATGATAGATTTATTCCTTTAAGTGACACTGAAAGTAATAAATATAAGACTTCAAATGAAAAACATTTTTATTGGCACAGTGGAGAGAGAAAGAAAAAGCAGAGTATAAAAACTTGGCACAAGCAGTCTACACTTGTGAAATGAGGCCAAATTAGTGAGGAAAAACAGTTAGAATGGAGTTTCAGCATGCTGTTCATTTTCCAACAGTTTAAAAAAAGAAAGACTGAAGGCCTGGTTATGAATTTTTCACTGAAGTGCAAGCAGTGGTATATTATATTGCACTATGAAAAATGGAGGGTTTTTCCTGGTTCCAAAAATATCCCACTGCACTGTTTCCCACAGTTCGATATGACTGTGTGTGCCGCTCAGAAGTGTACTATGGATGAGTAATTCATCATAAAGAGTTCATCATGCGGTGTAGGAGGGTTGAAAAAAAATGCAGTAGCAGTGGATTTTAGTGATAACTTTCACACAGCATATACCCTGAATGGTTTGCAGTTAGATTTGTTCAGGTTACTAACACAGAGACAGAGGTCAGGTCTTCCTTATACATATAACAAGAGTTTTGCACTGAGGAAGTGCCAGTTCTTTCCACATCCCATAAGAAATGCACAAGCACTTGCAAAGCAGATAACTATTCATTAATAGCCCAGAAAAGGTGATAGCCAGTTATAAAATCTTATTTCTGATGTTGGGACCCCTAGATGATATGCTATCAGATGGACCTATGCTCAAGGCACCGCACGCTCTGCAGGTCCCATCCATGGAGAGGTTCACTCGCTGTAAGATCACTGATATTCTTAAAGGGTCTTGGTTAAAATACAGATTTCTCAATCAATGACAACAGTCGGGACTGGAATATGGACTTAGCTTTGAAGAGTACCTTGGACAATGTGCTTCAATGTTTTTATCTTATTAATGAAGCTGCAGCTCCTGAAGAGGTGCATATAATATTTCAATTGAACAAGACAATATACTATACATACACTTGAGATTAATATGCTTTGACTACATGTACATATACATGTACTAACTATACATTGACTGCATATAAATCAAAATATATTGACTAAATAACAATCAAGCGACATCCATGATACAGAGGCATATACCTAGATTAACCATTATGTGTATCACAGACCCCTTGTACGATATTCTTCCAGGCTAACCACTGCAAGGGCACTTTGATCTTTCTTGCTGAGATTTGAAATAAAGGCAAGCTACTATGTGCAGATAGGAAGATTGACAGGTTTTGGGGAACAAGAATTTCCAGTTAAATTCAATAGGAGCTAAGATTACAGTTTTTTATTTCTGGCCTTTGGTGGTTTAGTATAACGAACTCAAATTCAGTTTTACCTGGGGATATCTATATTAATGATACCTATATTATTCAGCAAAATCTTGAAGTGTCTTGAATTTTCTGTTTTAAACTTGATTGCTGTCTCCATACCTTACACACTGTCCTTGTTTTACTCCTACCTTCCTTCATTGTGTTAGAAGTCTACCGTGCAAGCCCCCTGAAGTCAGTAGGAATTAGTCAGTAGGAATTAGTGACGAGAGGTCCCCATCAAATGACTGAGAAGATATCTGAGATACTGACTTCCTATATTTTCCTCCCTTCTGATGTTTTTTCCTCTTATGTTTTCCTCCTGCTCTTTTGTCACCACCTTGCACTTGAGTACTGGCAGTGTGGTGTCAATCTACATTCTTCTTATCTCTTCTAGCTCCATTCTCATCCTCAAATCCTTCCCCTTATTCCTATTCTAGTTCCTATTCTTATTCTATTCCTTTTCTAGTATGATCTGATAGGAGTCTGTATTGGATTTATGTGGCAAAGTTTTGGTAGTGGGGGGGATACAGGGGTGGCTTCCGCAAGAAGCTGCTAGAAACTTCCCCGATGTCTAACAGAGACAATGCCAGCCAGCTCCAAGACAGACCTGCTGCTAGCTAAGGCTGAGACAATCAGCAATGGTGGCAGTGCCTCTGGGATAAGATATTTAAGAAGGAGAAAAACTGCTCTGCAACAGCAGCTGGAGGAGAAGAACGTGTGAGAGAAACAACCCTGCAGACACCAAGGTCAATGAAGGAGGAGAAGGACTGGTACTGGAGCAGAGATACCCCTGCAGCCCCTGGTGATGACCATGGTGAGGCAAGCTGTCTCCCTGTAAGCACATGGAGCTCCACAGTGGAGCAGATATCCACCTGCAGCCTGTGAAGGAACCCACACCAGAGCAGGTGGATGTTTGAAAAGGAGGCTGTGACCCCATGGGAAGCCCGTGCTGGAGAAGGCTTCTGGAAGGATCTGTGGACCCATGGAGAGGAGCCTATGCTGGAGCAGGTTTGCTGGCAGGACTTATGACCCCATGGCAGGGACCCAGGCTGCAGCAGTTCGTGAAGAACTGCATCCTATCAGAAGGACTCACATTGAAGAAGTTCATGGAGAATTGTCTCCTGTGGGTGAGACTCCACGCTGAAGCAGGGGAAGAGGGTGAAGGGGAGGAGGGGCAGAAACAAGGTGTGATGAAGTGACCACAACTCCCATTCCCCATCCCGCTGCGCTGCTCAGGAGGAGGATGTAGAGAAAATTGGAAGTGAAGTTGAGCCCAGGAAGAAGGGGGGGGTAGAGGGAATTTTTTTAAGATTTGTTTTTATTTCTCATTACCCTATTCTGGTTTGATTGGTAATAAATTAACTTCCTTAAGTTGAGTCTGTTTTGCCTATGACAGTAATTGCTGAGTGATCTCTCTCTGTCCTTATCTCGACCCACGAGCCTTTCGTTATACTTTCTCTCTTCTGTCCAGCTAAGAAGGGAAGTGACAGAATGTCTTTGGTGGGCACCTGGCATCCAGCCAGGGTCAACCCACCACAGAACCAATCAATGAAAGGTTTCTTATGGACAAACAGCTATTGACAAGCCAATATATCTTGGCCAAAATGGGTAGACAGACATCTTCTAGAGAACAATCATGGTTCAACATCTGCACTTCCATTTCTGTTCTTCTGGTTGTTTGCCTTTCAGCAGCCAGGCATGTGACACTGGCATGATGGTCAAGAAGCAAGTGCAGATCTTCTGTGCATAATGATCATCTATTTGAATCGAATATAAATGGTCCTTTATATTTAGAGGGATAATAAAAATAAGCATATTCAAAAATTATTTCCTTTCCTTAAGGAGATCAAACCAGATGGATTTAGTAACAGCACATAAATCTCATCCCTTTTAATATTTGCTAGCAAAGGCAGTAATTCATGCAGTTCTTTGTTATCCTGGCTTTAAGGTTGTGGGAGTTTTGTTAACTGAGACTCCTCTGACCACCTGAAGAGGTGCCATTTTGGGTCATCTGAAACACAAGGGCTTGCAGCGATGTTTCATTATGGTCTTTGTGAAAGTTTGGCTACATAAATTGATCAGTGCCACTTGTCAATTTTTATTTCTGTATGGTTAATTAGACCATGCCAAATTTCCTGTTTTAGCTAGGTAGTTTCTAGCTTTCAAATTTACTTAATTAAAGCTAATTTAAGTCTCCGCTACCATAAAACCTGTACTATACACACACTGTAGAACAGGCCTAAGAGAATTCAAGAATGTGGATTAAATAAATAGTAAAAATTCCTCCTACTCATTCCAGCAACCAACCAACTATATTTATTTTATTGCCTGTTCAATTATTTTAATATTTTCCACTGTTTTTTAAATGGCTGTCAAAACTGCAAAGAATCAGCAACATTGAACTGCGACCACCACTGTAGATCAATGTGATCTGATAATAATCTCATGTAACTCTTCCCATAGACTTGTACATTGGCCTGATCTGCTCATTTACATTATGTATTTGCAGTGATACCAAACATACCAGACATCCTGGCATTTAGAAGCATTCTTCCCTTATTGAATCTTGTGTAAACACCCTGTCTAGCCTAAATCAGTCATAATGCACCAATCGTGTAGTCAGGGGGAGAGTAAGGTGCATTACAGTTGATGCAGCATAGCATCTTAGCGGTAGCTTTCTGTTAGAAGATCCTGGCTCATGGGGAAATTAATAGGTTAGGCAGGTGAATTGAGGTTATGTAGTAGCTCAGAAGACATTGGGGGCAGAGGAGTGTTTGTTTTGTTGATTTTTTTTTTTTATTTGTTTCTAGTACTTATTATAGCCATAAGTAAATAACTTTTTCAGAGTCCAGACAGATGGGAATACATTGATCAGGGAATCTTTTTCCTTTTCACACCTTTGAGCACATCTGTAGTTCCATCATTCTTCATGGACTTTCCTCCCACTCATATGTCATTAGTTATGGTCTACCCAAACATAAGTTCACAAGTTTGATGGACATATAATGCTGACTTCTCTCTCTATATATATATGAATAGGACATGCTTTTGCTGGAGAGTCATATCCATAGTCAGCAGTTAACATATCTGCAATGAGAAAGGCAGGAATTCATGTTTATTGAATTGGAATTAAGCTTTGCAGGTGCCAACCCACAGAAGTTCACTGAAACTTCATGGCCAGCAGCCACGGAAATTGAGTATCTGCTGAATAGGGTGTTAAATTAGCAGGGCTGCTGAAGCAGGCTTGCTGATACAACGTTGTCATATTTTAGTCTGTCAGAACTGTTTTGTGCATGTTTTTGACAAAAAAGATGAATGTCACATGACAGATCTCTTGTTTGGAGAGATGCAGGGTGATTGAGCTGTTAATACAGTTTTTTATTATTCCTTTAGAAGTATTCAAAGAGTATTTCTTTAAATACAGCTCAACGTTGTGTGGCAAAGGTTGAGGCACCTGTGCAGCAGTGAATGAAGGCTATCTAAATATGAATGACTAATTATCAGGGAACGGGAAAACACTAGTTTTCTTTCATAACTGAAATGGCTTCATCCTATTCAGAATAATCTGTTGGGAAAATAATTAGCATAAAGAAGATGGAGTTTTGATAAGTAACTTTGATGTTCATAATTATAGTAATTTTTGTATGATTTGTTTCATTTATGCTCATGTTTTATTTCAGTATTCTCTTTCAGTCATAAAAGCTGATATTAAATTTTAGATTAAACCTATCTTGCTGTAGACAGCCTGCTTAGGAAAAACTGTTATCTTTGTATGATAACAGTGGACTTAGCACAAATTTGCTGTTAGGATTTCTTTTCATCTCTCTGAATTTGTCTTCCATACCATAATAAATCATGCAGGTTAATGTGTCAGGAAGGGTCTAGAAGTATCAAATTTAGCATGGCATAAAAAGAAACCTTTTTCACTTTGTTTGTATGAAGTTAAATATTTTTAACATTTATTCTAGACAAAAATGTGTAATCCAAACCGTTGAGCAGAGAGTGGAAATATCCAAGTTATTGTGCCATCTGAACAATAAAAGAGAATCTTTGTGACTGATCTCCTGAGTCTGAAGGAGCCGTGTCTGTCAGAGGGCTCTGAAGGTTGCCATGCTGTGCTGTGCTTGCTCTTGTGGTACAAAAAGGTTCTTATTCTGTCCTAGCTTTCTGTATGGCTCTATGAATATATCCCAGTAAGCTGAGAAATCTAATTTCTTACACAAAGTATCTTTACACAAAAACTAAAAAAAAAGTTTAGACATTAGTAATACTTTTCAGATCTATTTAAATGTTTCAGATCTATTTAAATATGACTCTAGTGAATAATTGCCACATCCCTCCCCTCCTTTGCTGTCTAAGGAATCTACTAGGTGTTCCTAGTAGCTAATTTGGTGTTAAATTGCTCATATTTTTCCTCCTATCAGGGAACGGTACTGATAGGGAGGCTTTATTTCTCTTCCATTTATTCTAGTGTTTGTGTGCATGTGTTGTTTAGTAGGAATGCTTGGAGTTCAGAAGGATTAATCTCTGAAACTCTGCTTAAAAACACTGTATTGTTGTGAAGTACATTCTATCACTTTTTTTCCCACAAATTCTATTATGTATAAAAGGTTACACCTCTGATGAATGGAGAAAGGTAAATGCACACTCATTTCAAAAAATGGCCAAGTAATCAACCCAGGGAACTGCAGGCTGGTCAGCTGCGCTTCAGTACCATGGCACAATCTACTTTGGAAGACATTTTTGGGCATATAAAGCAGCAGGTGGTGATGATGAAAAGTCATCATGGATTTACCAACAATAAATCAGTCTGATTACCTTCTAAGATGAAACGTCTAGATCTGTGAATTAGGGAAGAGTAGCAGATGTCATTTAACCTTGACTTTATCACAGCTTTTGACACTGCCCTCCCCAATATTTTTGTGTTCAAATTATGGTGTTACAGCCCAGATGGTTGGACAAAACTGACTGGATGCTTAGGCTCAGAGAGTGAGGTGATAAGCCCTACTCTCACTGTAGGCCAGTAACAAGTGAGATACCAGTGGGGGTTATCCTGCAGTCTATCCTGTTTGACATCTTTGTCAATGACCTGGAGGAGGTGATGGAGTGCATGCTCAAGTTTGCAGCTGACATCAAACTGGGATGAGCGTCCAATACTCTTGAGGGCAGGGCTGTCATCTAGAGACATCTAGACAGGCTTGAGGAATGGTCCAAAAGAAACCTTATGAAAATCATCAAGGTTAGATGAGAAGTCCTGCCCCTTGGAAGGAAGAACGACTAGTAACAATATAGGCTGGTGACTGCCAGGCTGGGGAGCAGCTCTGCTGGAAAAGCCCTGGCTCTCTGGCCAGCAGCAAGCTAGGCATGAGCCAGCAGCCTTTCCTGGCAGTAGCGATGGCCGGCAGCATCCTGGGCTGTATGAACAGGAGCACAGCTGGTAGATCTAAAGAAAGGATTATCCACCTCTGTTTGCACTTGACAGATCAAATCTAAACTGCATCCAGTTTTGGGCCCACTAATACAAGAAAGATTCTGATAAACTGGAGAAAGTTCAGCAGAGGGCCACCAAGATGGTCAAAGGCTGGAGCACTTGCCCTGTGGGGAGAAGCTGATGGGCCAGAGCTTCTTCAGCCTGAAAAGGTGAAAAGACAGCTGTGGGGGCACCTAACAGCAGCTTTCTCATACCTACGGAGAGGTCACTGGGGAGGCAGATACGGGACTTCTACAGTAGCACATAGCAGGAGGCAATGGGCATGAGTTGAAAGAAGAGAGGTTTATTCTGGGTATAAGGAGAAATTTCTTCCCTGTAAGGACAGGTAGACAATGGATCAGGTTGCCCAGAGAGACTTTACAGACTCCCTGGAGGTTTTCAAGACCAACCTGGACAAAGCCCTGAGCAGCCTGTATGACCTTGTAGCTGACCCTGCTTTGAGCTGGAGGTTGAATGACACACCTCCAGAGGTCCTTTCCAAAGTGAGTTATCCTGTCATCTTAAGGATGGGTTTTGAGAGGCTCAGATACAGGAAATCATTGGCAGAATGGTTGGTTAATAGATGAATTCCATTAAATTCTGCTTTTCTGTTATTTTGATAGGGGTTTATTAATTGCAAATTACATATTTCCCTAGAATATGGTAGAAATATCATAAGGATAGAAGGACATGTGGCAAATACACTATCATCTGATGCATTCTGAAAAAGTTGATACAATTCCAGTTCTCTTTTCTGATTGCTTAGTGTTTTGGACATCACAGATTAGGAAAAAAAAAAAGATCTATTTGACTCTTTGAAGCCAGATTCCTTAACCCTGTATAATTTTCTTTCCAGAAAAACACGCATTTTCTTATTTTCTGTTTCTTATGCATCAGGGTAAAAAAAATTTCTGCCACTCATCATCATCAGAAGCCTAGGGAAAAATTAACCTCATGAAAATGAAAATAATGTCCTTAATAATCAAAACAGATTCTTTTTTTTATTTTTTTTTAATTCCATTTATGCCCAGTTGCTACTGGAAGTAGTATGCAGTGCATTCTTAAGGAACTGCTGCTACCCACTAGCTCTTACCAATTTGCAACTGGCTTCTCAGCAAGTTTTCTGGGCCTTTAAAATAGGAATATCCCTCCATTTCTATAAAAAATGCAGTTTTAACTTCTGCTTGAGGTGTACTTGCTTAGAAAATTTTTCCTGAACATTCAGTTCCAGTTTAGTATTGCTGATGTGCTTGGGACCTCTGTACAGGAATGCTTTGATAGCACAGCTGTTTCCAAGTAGTTCCAGATTCTGGACCCTGGGGATAAAGTGGATAGTCTGGAGAATATCATCAGGGAAGTTACTTTTATTTCAGGGTCTGTTTACCAAGAAATAATAGGAGGGGTCCCCACTTGTTTTCCTGTGGCAGAGAATCATTTCACACTTTCATTTGTTTTTGTGATAGGATGAAATAGCAAACAAAGCAGACCTTTATCTGACTATTTTTGTTAAGAAAATTAGTAAGAAATCATCAACTGCACTGCTCTGTAATTCCAGCTGATGAAATTGTTGACACCAGTGCAAAACAAATGCCATGAAAAGAGTGAAAATTAAAAATTCTGCTTGTTTTCATCAGTTGTGATAAAAATGTAAATGCGTGATAAATTGACTTGTGGTTAAAGTAAAAGCATATTCAAAGCATCTAACCAGTGAGTCTGACAATGACATTAAAGAAATAAAGATGAAACAAAATGTTTGAAATGCTGGCTAAATGATAACAGTGAGACAATTAGAAACCAATGCGGCAACTGGATTCAAGCCTTCACTAAAAGCTGCTTCACCACAGTGATGAGAATCCGTTTGATTACTATCCTTAAATTAACCATAATCTATTGCTTTCATTAGCTGTACATGCTTAACCAGCACCAATAACTGCCGCACAGCTGAGACTGGTCTTCAGGCACACAGTGTTGTAGTTGTCAGGAAATTCTACAGGCAGAAAAGGGATCTAGCACTTCATTCTGCTAGATACTTCCTATTTCTTCCCTTGTGTGATCTCTATATCCATGCGTCCGTTTTTCTTTTCTTCCTCTCTCTGCACACAAATCTTCAACTCACCTGACACTCACGCAAAGACTACTTTATCACCTGATTTCTTCTTTCTCCTAATTCTCACATTTTAACATTTCTCCATCAAGATTATCTCTTTCATTTGATTCCTTCTCCTCATCTGCATTCTACCATGATGCTTGTTTCCACCAGTAACATCTCAACATCTAAAACAAAGGCATTATAGCCCTTTAACCTATGTTGGTCAATTTTAATAGCATTTGATTTTTGGAAATATTTATTATCTATGCCTTTTTAACGACATTGTGTAAGTAGAGTATCTTCTCTCTTTTATCTGACAGGAAAAATAAAGAGCTAAAAAGGCTGTACAATGTAGTCAGTCAATATAATATATATTAGTCTTTGGTTTTGTTTGGCTGTAATTTTGTATCTTTCTGTACATTGTTTTTGCTATGTAAAAACCAAAAGAATACAAAGCTCAAACCTTTTAGGGCCAAATAGGAAAAAAATGGCATGCAAGTTGCACAATTTACAAAAATAGTAATAATGCAGCAAAGCAGAGACTGTAATATTTCAGGTCTAGATTTATCCTTTAGGTATTATTTGCTGGTACAAAACTCCAGCACACAGTTCTGGTGTGGAGAAAGATGTTTCTGGAGTAAAGAAAGTGAGTTTGAAGCAAAGCTCAAATGCAGACAAATACATACGTAGGCAGGAAAGACACTGTCCTTGATGAGGAGGTGCTGAGAGGATTACCAGTCAAGAATATTTAGCAATTATCCATGCTGAATTTGTGACGTATTAAATCTTTGCACAATATAACCAATGCTTTAGTCTTACAGCAAGCCATTATTTGTTCAGATAACAAAAGAGAAGAGATTCTTCTGCCGTGAGTATGAATGAAGATAATTTGTCATGCTAAAACATCATTGATATTGCATCCTTAATACATCCTCTCTGGAAAAAAATGGGTTTAAACTACCATAAAAACTGTATTTGGATCATTGTGATAAAACTGAGAGAACTCTTCCGTTAAAAGCAGCAATATTTTTCAGTCTAAACACCTGCCAAAAAGCCGCTCCATTTTGATGTGTTTATGTAAGATTACCATCATAACCTGCATGCCGAACCTCCTTGGTGAATTGTGTTGGTGGATGTCTTTTTTCTTGGTAAGTGTTCTCTTTCTGAAAACAGAACGCTTATATTTGCAAGTTAAGGATGTTAATTTAGGTAAATCAGTACTCTATTATTCTCTATGTATGTTCTATTTGTCTCAAACCACAGAGCTGGATGTCACATTCATGGTGCAACATGAGTCATATTATGTTGCTCTAACTTGAACAAGCCACAAATGGCATCAACCAGGCAAAACTGGTGGTGTGAACTCCAGACTTGTATTGTACACTTTGGCTCAGAAAATTCATCTAGATACTATTGCAGTGATTTGTCCCTGAACAGAAGCAACAAAGGCACTCAGAGGTGTATTTCATATTAGAATTTGTGTCTACGGTGAATCATACCTATCATTCAAAGTAATTCTGAGTACCATGTTGTCAGACAAAACAATCACTTCAAAATACATGATTTATTGTTCATCTGTCTTCCCTGATACAAAACAGGGAATCTATTGATTTTTTTGAAGCCAATTTTTATTGTAGTGCAAGGCATCACAATTGCTATTAACTATAATATTGTATGGGCAGTGAAATAGTCAGTGCTATTAGTTAATGTGCAAGCAAGTATTGACCAGTAATTTTCAACAATAAATGTAATGATATGAGACATGAGTGTTTGTTCAGCATTTTATTTTGACAATCCAACAACTGAAGAAAATCTCAAAGTCAGAATCTAGCTACTATTAAAATTCATGCAATGATTTCTATCCATCGAAGTTTGACAAAACTGGCTGTGAGCCAAAGGTCTAATGACTTTAGCCTTAGAAGAAAATCAATAGTATGCAAATAATTATTGAATTGTCATAGACTAAGCAAAGCAGCTCAAAGATTTAAACAAAAGGAGGGGTTTTAATTCAAAGAACAAAGGCTTGCTACTATTTCCCTTGAAATGTAGACAGTATTTGTATCCATGGTCTTTTTGTTTTGTTAGGAAAAAATACTGGGAAGCTGAGTGGCAAGCATGTTTAAGACAAAGTATAGCTACCTCTTTTACCAGGAACCATGTACATTCCCTAAGAGGAACAGAAATGCTTTCCTTTCTGCATGTGAGAGCATTTCTGTAATAATCCCTCTGCCATGCATCAGCGCAGAACAGGCGCGGTGGCACAGAGCCTCTCCTGCTACCTGTGGGTTTCGGTGGTGCTGAGTTCCCTTGCCTCAGGGAAGGCAGTGCCTCTCGGCTGCACCCCCACTGATGTCAACACTGAACGATGAACACGGTTTGAGACACAGCAAATACGACTTTGTCATTGCTACCAGAAGGCCACAGGCCTTGGGCTTGCCTTGGGCTGAGCTGGCTTCAGCAGGTGCCTCATGGCCGGGTGAATGGGAATGACTTACTCTGGTAAAATAAGACCTAAATTTGCAATAGAGACAGGAAATTCATATTTCTCAGACAAAATGACTGTATAGCTAGGTGAACCTTTAATACTAGAGAGACTGTCTATTTGGTGGTCTCCCTTCAGGCATAAGTAATGTCCTTTTTTAGATCTGAGTATTGGCATTAGGCAACGTTGCTGGACACCTGCGGAAAAGTGAGAAATATTTGCTACCTATTTTGTGTAACACAGGATATGGTGAAATGAAGCAGAAGAGTAGCTGACCTCTTTATTGAAAACCGAATGATTTTTCTGTTAACATTAGCCTATACCACTAAAAGATTAAGGATTTATTATCAAATTACTAGGAAACACAAAGCATTCAATTAAGATTTGGATCTGTGGTTGCATGTTTTTAATTCTTCATCACAGGCAGATCTTTCACGAATCACTCATCATTTATGAAATACGTTATAAGAGTATGCATAATGTTCATTTTTCTCAAAGAAGGAATTCGAACAAAGACAATTATTTCTACAGTCTATATTATTAAAAAAAATATTTCCCATCAGTTTTGTCAGTTTTCCTCAGTGTGAAATTAAGTACAAAATAGTCTTATTCAGTGTAGCTTCCCTTCATTTATTTTAAGTTAAAAATTTCATATTGTAACAGAGTAAGCACAGTAATACTTGGCATTGCTGGGGGCAGCACGGGGCTGTGGCAGGGCCCAGGACTGGGCTGGGCTGCCCTCGGCCCGCGCGGGGCTGCGCTGGGTTTCGCGGGCCCGTTTGCCCAGCCTGTCTGAGCTCCAGCCCTGTGAGTGCCCCCGGGGAAGGGGCTGCCAGCCCCAGGCACTCCCTGCCGGACAAACGGCCCCGGGGGTATTGGGGGGCTGTGGGGCAGCTTTCACCCTTGCCCTGGGAGCAGGGAGAAGCGAGAGGGCTGGGGTGAGAAAATGTGTAATGAAGTGGAATGGGACACTGCCACAGACAAGGGGTAAATACCGCAAAGGTTTTTTTGTACATGGAACGATTTTGACTGTATTATTAATGAGGCTTTTTTTGCATCGGATTATTTGGAGCATTTGACTGTGAAAATGCTAATTGGGCAAGCAATAAGTGGCATGCTCCCTTTACTCACAACAGTATTTTCAGTGTAAGAGTATTTACCACAGACAATACATCTAATTTACGTTATGCTAATTACTCTAATGATTACTTTGTTAAAAAAATTCCACCTGTATTTCAGAAAGTGCAGAAGTGATTAATTTTTCCCCTTGTAGAATGAAGACTAGTTTAAGCAACCTTGTCCCTCAGTTAATTTATGCATTAAGGACTCTTCAGACTCTGTCCTCTTGTTTTCTTTGAACTGCAGCAAACCACATTTCAGCATCAAAAATACCTGACTTTCTCACTGACTCCAAGGCATGTATCCTCACGAAATGCTTGAGAAACAGGAAAACTACTGCATAACTTAGCACCTGAGGCACAGAAACGGTGATTTGACAGTGGTTCATAGAGGTCTGTGGCAGTGGGGAATTAAACGTTGGCACTGTAAGGCTCAAGGCTCAGGTCCCTACTGTCACTAACAGCAAAGATCATCCATAACGTTATGCATTCCTAACAATATTAGTGACCATAACACTAACTAGGGGTTGTGGGGGGGAAGAGAGCCAGTTAAAGGTCTTGAAAGGATCTTCCTCTTGGATTGCTGGTTGTTCAGGAGGAGTTCATGGTCTGGAATTGTATCTGTCCATTTACAAATGCAAGATCTGTCTTCAGGACCTCAGATGTGAGATGTTTCATGTCCAAAGAATTGTCTGCCTCTGGGCAAGAGGGTTTTGTGCACTGAACAGGGGTAGTTTTTGTAGCTCTATGGAGCTGAAAAAATGTCTAGCATACACAGAGGCATTAAATCACTGTTGATAAGATCCTCAGTCTGAAAAGATCTGTGGTGGTTTTGCATGACTTCACAGCTGACATGATCAAACTTCATAGCTCCCACTACCATTCTTCATCCATTCTTTCACTGTAGTTCTTTCACCTTATTGCTTTCCCAATGGCACAGAGAGAATAGGGTGTTTGCCTTTTCTTTCCCTTCAGAGTGGGATGTGCCCTGGCAGGAAAGCACGCAGATTCCACAGGAACCACAGTGTCTTTAGCACCACCACAGAAGACTCTAGAGAGACATCTGTAAGATAAAGGATATCAAAGGTAATTTTTTGTCAGGACCCACAAGCAGAAGTGTAGATGGTACACTAGAAAAAATGAGTTGCTAATAAAATATTCCTTCTCTTTCAGTTTGAAAGCTTTTAAGTGTAGCAGATGGCAGTACTATCAACATAATGTAATATAAGGGACATTGGCTCATACTGGAACACCACTGACCTGATTGATAATATTTATGCACTTGGAGACTTCTTTTTTTTAAATAACTTGATTCCCTTAATCAAGCAAGAGTTACTTCCAAAGAGGCACTGTTGTCATCTGGACGTCATCTGGAAACTACTCAAATGTCACAAAGGTCAAATTAAATAACTGCTCTTATTTCCAGTGTGATGTATTTCAAACCATGAGAACCCTTCACACCTGAAACAATTCTGAACCTTTGCTTACAGAGGGAGTGGGTGTTTCATGAAGAACGGTTTCCAGAATCAGGCGGTTTTCCAGAATCAGGTGAAAGCAAGCTGACGGTGTTGGAAGAATCCTATCAGTCTGGATGTTGATTCACTTATTTTGTCTGTCTTGGTTTCAATACTTATCACTCAAGTAATTGCAAATAAGATCGAGTCATCCAAATTTTGGAGGATTTCAGTGTTCACTGGATCTGCAAGTCTGTTTTTTAAACAGAACTATTATTGTGTATCTGAAACAATAGAGCACATGGACTAGTACTAACTAGACATACATCCAAGACCACTGAAAACATTAGACTAAAGGCATAATCCTACTTGACCCCTAGTTAATACACATTGTCAAAATTTTTTCTGGATTGTGATTGTTGAGTTTGCTTATTAACCTACCTTATACATAATGATCGATGGAACTCTGTAAGATCTTTAAATTTTGACAAGCAGATCAAATATCTTTGCTACAGAATTCAATCTGGAATCTAAACCTATTAGCTTTTTAGGATATCTTGCCAGTAGGAAATTATTTAATCTATTTATTTTAATTCTCCTGCCTGTAGGACATCTCTCTACGTCTTGGAAATAACATTTGACAAGGACTTCAAGATTATAATGTTAGGATTGTAATAATAATTAGATCCATTTGCAGCATTTCCTAGTCATATTATAATATAATAGTACTGTGGTAAGAACTATTTAACATTTGGAAGAAAGAGCCTGATTGTCCTCTTATGGTCACTTCCAGATTCTCAGGTGGTGTAAATCTGCATCCCTTCCAAGAGCTAAAGATCGTGGCTTCTAGTTTTTTATGTTTAACAATGTTTAACAATGGTATTTCAGAAGCATTGTGATGGTAATTCTTTCCCTGGCAATTATTATTTTTTACGTTTGCAAGTTTTCTTTCCTCAATCCTGATTTCACTGAAATTAAAATGAAGGAGTTTTTTTTCACTTCAGCATTAGTTTAGTGATTCGATGCATGATGCTTTGTTAGCATCAATTTTACTGACAAGAGGAGAGGACTTTTTAATTCTATGTTGTCTCAGGATAAATGCTATAGATCCTTCGTAAGTAGTAATGATTTTTAATTTCTTAGACAAAATAGGTGTTAAGAATTATTTCCAGTTCCATATATATTGATATGGGCACTGTTTTAAAATGTCCTTCTGTCTGAGATCTGACCAGTAGTTTTTCCTATATATTTATACATACAAAATGAAAGTTTCCACAAGAAGTAGTAATGCAAACAACTGAACTTTGGTTCCCTGTGTTCTAACTAAACTCATTGACAAACTTCTCTACTGATGAACCTTTTCTGTTTGTAACTTTTCTATTAACAGGCCTGTTATTAGCTGATGGTCACCTGTGCAAAAATCAAGTTTCTTATCTCCCAGTGCATAGTCCTTACCAGCTTTTACTCTATTTACAATTCGACTTCTGTATTTTGTGTTGCAGTTACACCTGTTCCCTACATAGATCATTTATGTCTTTTCTGATTCTTTCTAAAGAGCCACCTGCTTCCTGAGGTAACAGGGTAGCTGTTTTGCTCCAGTCCTCCATTCTGCTCTGTTGCACTGATTTGTTCATTTGCTTCACACTATCTGAAATTCACTGGCACATTCTGGCCCCATGCATCTATTCCCTCTCTGTGATGCTGGTCTGCTTTTTGCTCAATCAGGCAAGTAGTTTCTCCTTCATGCAGCAAAATCTTTAGTGATGAGTAAAATAATGACCTAACATAAGAAGTCTTAAAGACCTTTTTTGCCACAACTGGTATTAAATTAACCCTAATCCCACAGTAGGTCTTTTCAGCATCGGGATTCCAAAATAATGAACTGAGCCTACCTAACAAACAAGTCATGATATTGATTGAAAAAAAACATGTGACTAGACACCCGCAATGGTATATTAATACTGATAAATTGTGAAGAATGCAGAAAATACAGTTTCTTAAATGCAGGAAATAAGGTCTCCCTCTGTACATTTGCCTTGGATGGGAACATTTACAAGATTTTTGTTCCAGCCAAGGTCTGATCCTTGGAAGATGTGTCAAAGCAATGCAAGAGGGCAGCACCTGCTCTGTGGGATGGGGTGTGGTTAGAATCCTGTCTGGTGTGGTATGAACCTTGTTTGGGAAAGGGTGATTTTGACTCTGAAATTGATTTCCACAAGAACAGCAGAACATTTCTCCCAGGGGTTGTGTTCTTTTCACATACTGAAGCACTGCAGCAAACCATAGAGGGTAACGTCCCTGTCAAGAGCGGGTTACAAGAATATATTATAAATGAAAGTGTTAGCTGGATATGGCATAGTAAACTCTATCCTCTCCAATGTAATAGTAGTTGCTTCATACGGAACTTTTTAAGATGAGCAGTACTTGAACTGCTCATCTTAAAAGGTTCCGTATGAAGCAACTACTATTACATTGGAGAGGACAGAGTAGACACTTGCTGCTCTGAATGTGCCATTTCTGGAGCTCTACCATAGGCAGTACCACCAGTCTCCCTGTAGATCAGACAAGAACTAAGATGCTAAGGTTGCTAATGCATACTCTCAAGTTACTGGAGTATTCTGGATAGCTTAATATGCCAAAGCAAGCAACATCTGAAACAAAAATGTAACGAGCTCTAACTGCCCCCAAAGGACTTTTAAGTGCTTTTAATTGTTCAGCCAATTTTTTCAAATGTTGACCTCTGAAACACATTGTTTTCTGCTCTCAAATAAGGAATTACCTCAGTTAATTACACTTTTTGTTAACTAAATTTTCTTGAGATAATTGGCCTGCTTCTTTGACCTCTCTCCAAAAAGGCAACCTCAGACACCCTAAGGTTAGTAGAACAGAAGACAATGCATTCTTTTGTACTGAATGCATTTATCACTTTATGCTTGCAAAATTTTAGTTGTAGGAAGAAGTCTGTAATTTTAGACATGCTGTAGGTCAGATCTGAGTTCCTCATCTTAAGTTGATGGAAAAACTGATGGATTGTTAGCCTCTTTTTTTTTTTCTTTTTTTTCTGTTTCTTTCAACTGTGTGATTTACAAAGCCCTACAAATCATCACCATTTCAGTATATACACTTGCTGTGCAATTTTGTTACTCAGTCACTTCAGAAATTGATTGTCAAGGCTCTCTGGTGCTTGGTTTGTATAACAGAGAAGTCAGGTCACTTAGCTAATTATTAAGGATAAGCCAGCTGAGCCAGATAGACAATATTGCAAGATAGTAATAATGATGATGATAATGATAACAAATAAATTTGAACAAGTTTCTCTAGTATTAAAGAGGCTTTCTAATAAGTGATTGTAATAACCCATAATGTAAGAGCAGAACTCTTTCCTGATAATGTTTTTATATCTTTTATATAAGTCCATGATATGGACTTATACTCCATCATATATGATAGTCCATGGGAATGATGCTGTCCAAAGTGACTACTAACCTCACTAATTTTTATACATGCTCCTCAGCTTGCAGTTTGCTTGTAATGTCCTTAGACTTCTAATGTGTCTTTTGTCTTCTTTCCACGAGGAAAAATGCTGGAAATGTCATCCATTCACCCCTACAGATGCAAGAGTAAGGTAGTTGGATTCACAGAGCAAGATGATGATGTGTGTTTTCAGTCTGTTGAGATACTTGTCATGTTGAAATTTATTTAGCAAGATACCTCATGCTGTGCAACAGAAGAGGCAGTCTTTGGACTGAAGATATGACTTGAGTGAGGAACCTTGGGACTGTACCCTCTGTCCCCCTTGTTTCTCTTATGTTGGCTGGGTGGTTGTCAGTAAAGGGCAGGCCAAAAGGGCCGTTGTGATGCCGTTTTCCAGCATGTTGCACCATTCTCAGCTGGCTCCTAAATAGTTTCTTAGAACTGCCTGGAGCAGAGATCAATAAAGCTTCTTTAAAAATAAACACAGATTTCTATTGGCATTTCTGTCTAGGAAATTGCAGAGAAATGGAAAGGAAGTCTTTAGCCACCAAGGTGCCTAACAACAACCGAAAAGTTTTGCAGTAGTGACAGTATGGTTTAGTTTGTTGGTTTTTTTCTTCCCTGTTAGTGAACGGGAGGGTCAAACTCCATGTTGGAGGACACCCAGGAGATTGGTGACTCATGTATTCTGTAGGGCAGGTGTCTGATGGAGCCAGACACCCTGGTTCCCAGATCATGCATCCTGGGAAACCTGTGTTTGCCCTCTCTGTGCCTATCCATCTAGCTTTGTCTTCTAATGGCAAACTGAGCAGCCAGGTCCCCTTCCACCATAAAATTACATTGTAGCTATGCAAACACTTTTCCAGTTGTATAGATACAGGCAGTATCTGCAGCATCACAGGCAGTTACGTTGTTCTTCAACCTGTGAATTCACTGTAAGAGAAGTTTTCACAAGTGTCTGGGTCAAAAAACATGGTCTGAGGATTTGTTGTCCCACATGGCATAAAAGATCAAGGTTCGCTTCCATATATGAAATACTTTCACTGAATAGAATTCCTATTATTGTATTCATAAAACCTTTGATGTTGGCAGATAGATATCCCCACTTTGTATATTAAATTTAAGGTTGTAGTAAGGTTTTGGTCTTTTGCAATACCTAGCATACCTGTAGAAGGGGAAGAGAGTACAGGAGTGCTAAGTGGAATTCTTGTGGCTCCTTCTGCGCTTCACATCCTTGTTTGTTTTCTGCAAATGTAACAAGCTCAACTTGAGGGCCCAAGCCATTCTTTTCAGGATGACAAACTGCAAATTGAATGAAAATGTTAAATAAAGTCTTAGGCATCTCTGGCTCAAAGAAAAGTGTTGAAGTTCTTCATTTAAAATCTATCTCTCTCCTTCCTTCACACACTGTGGTTGGAAAACAAGAACAAGAAAGCAACAGCATATTTTGGCTGTGCTTTAGGAGAGCTTTTCCTCTGCACAGTTTTACTGCAAAATAAAAAAAAACCAAAGAAACCAAAAACCAAAGACAAACCAACTGTATCTTAAACCTGGTAACAATGCTGTGTATGGAGGAGAGGCTGTTCTGGAGAGGGGCAGGGGAGAGAAACAGAAGATTCGTACATAGGAACCTCAGGACTCACAACCAGAGACTGCATGAGCTTATGAAAAGAAATGGCTATCTACTAGCTTGGGAGGGAGTATAATTACTGGCTACCGTGTCTTTTACTGTACAATATCTATTAATCTTTCGGTGCTGATGTCACAGGATTGGTATCTCCTGTAAGAGGGATACAGGAGATTGTATTTGCCATAAACTGTGACTAGTAAAGAAGTGATCAGCATCAGTAAAGCAACTGAGAAATCGGCATTTCTGTTTACAAAGAAGGGATATCATAACTAAGTCACACTCTAATGAAACACCTTGCCTGTCATTAGTTCTGTTTCGCAGATGGACTATTGCATAAGCACACTATGGGAAAGAACAGAATAAAAGAAAATATGATACTGTAAAAAGTGATGGGAAAAATAGCAATGGGAAATTGAACTTTTCATTCACCTTATGACTAAAAACATTTTTACACAATGGGACACCTGGTATTCCACCAGAGTGAATTAGCAAATTTATATTGGCGAAATATGAGAAAGAGAATAGGAAACTGTATTCGATTTGCATTTTACCAAAGCTGATTAGAATAGCATGTTCTATGCAATGTTAATGATTTAAGCAGAAAAAGAATACATTTTAAAAAAAAAAAAAAACAGGACAAATTCTTGACTCCCGTACTGAATGAGTTATATGAGCTTTAGCACAAATAGGGTAAATACCGATAGGTCCATATATTGCTTACTTTTACAGCATTTACTTTTGTTTTCAGGGAACCTTATCACATTTCAGTTATAAGAATTTTTGCATCCTACTTTTCATAAATGTTACTGCAGATTCCCACAAGTCCTAGTTTCACTGTCTTTCAACAGAGATCAGGATAACAATTTCATAGACCAAAAGAAGGGGCTGGCAAATTGACAGAAATTAAAATTAAAGGAGTTGGGAGCATTTCCATCTTGCAGCAGAGCCAGAAGTAGTATAGTTGAATCAGTAGAGCACTGGGCCATAGGTGCTAAGTCAGCCCAAGACTACAGCAATGTGACAGTACGCTTAGGGAAGCCTATGTCTCTGGATAGCATCAGTCTGCACTAGGTGACTATCCCTGTCCTATTTGGTACCAACTAATGGGTTCTCTGAACTCTTCTTTGCTCAGCATGGATGTCCCTATAAAGCTTTGGAAGTATAAAGTCCAGTGTCCTCTTTTTCAGGTATTCAGCTTAGAAATCTTGAATTGTAATTACACATTTAAATCCATCTTTAGAAATCTTATAGTCATACCGTATAAGATCAGTTAGCTCTGTGCTTGATAATAGATACTCAAGTTTGGAAAAAAGGTTTAGATTTTTGGTCTCGCTGTAGTATGATGGAGTCTTTGCCTTATATATAAGGAAGCCACAGGTGAAAATAGTTTAGCTATAGGGTGAATTAATTAAGCACTGGCCAAGCTTAACATTTTAGGGCAAAAGCATGATTATTACAAATTACTCAAGTTATACGTTGGTCAATGCTGCATTAAACATGGCAGGTCCATTTAGATATTATAGAGTCTTGTGATCAATTTCTTTCAAGCTACTTCTTGGTATTAATTTTCAGGCTTTATCTATTTTGAAACATTGATTTTGTTTACAATTAAAGTAGATATTTTTTACATTTAACCCATGAATTAATGAGAATATATTTTTGAGACAGTCTAAAGGTAATTTCTTTATTTTTCAGATGTGTTTATCACTATGTTTCTATTTGAAAACAGGATGCAAGATGATAATCCATTTTATTTTAGCAATGAAAATTGAAGGAACCCTGCTCAGTTAGTTTCTCTCTGAGTGGCCCTATAGAAATTACATCTTCTGTATAAGTAATTTTGCAGCACAAAAAAAGAGACTTCATCTGCAGTTTTTCATAAAAGTTCTCTGGGAACTATTTTTTTGAGAATTAATTACTTTGCACAGCATCTATGTAAGGTAAAGATAGCCCAGAACTCCTATAATTTTACTTTCTTCTTTTTTCCTGGCAGGTTTCTCTACTCATCTAGACTTTTTATCACTTACTTTGAACCATGTAAACCATGTGCAAATCTATTAACTCTTCCCCCAAGCAAGATCCTGCCTGCCTTCTTTTTTTAAGCACACTTTCCTCATCCACGAGCCCATCACATCCAGTCAACTGCATTATGTAGCTCTGAGTGGCTTACTGCATAATGAGAGTGCAGTAATCAGTAATTCAGTCCTAATCAAAGTATCCATGATTTTTAAACCGAATCCCTGCATTTATCTTGAGTTTCACCTGTAATTTTTGAACACTAGTGACTTAGTTTTTGCTAATCTCTGAATAAGTAATAGATTATTTTTCTGTTGGCAGTGTTTTTATGTGGTAACAACTCTTACTTTAATAGGAATCATCCTGAATTAATAACAAAAGTAGCCTTATAATACTCTTGGGTCTTATTTTATAGAAAACCCACTGAAACTCCACTGAGGAACCCAGGTATTATTCATGACCCCATTCTTTATGGGGGAATAAAAACACACTCTATTATAACAATAAAGTAGTTGTACTTCAGTGGCACAATAAATTAAAAGCAATCAAGCAGAAATGAAGGTCAAAATTGAAGGTGCATGGATGCTGAATATACATAAATCTTAAAATAAAAAGGAGGTGATCTTTTCAAAATGGAGATGATGGAGGGAGAATTCGAGCCATGGAATGATAAGAGAGTAGCCTGTGGTCACCTCACAGAGCAATAGGAGAACCAAGTATTGAATGCAGCATAAGGCCCTGTATTCTGGGCTCTGCTGTGTACTCCACTGATCTTTGCCATTACTGAGTGGAGCTCTGAAAGAACTGAAGAATATGTAAACAATATATTGGGTCAAAACCACCCTGGATTTAATTCCACTGTCTTTATCTTGTCAAAATTACTCTGCAGTTTAGATTTCTCTAAATCCATATGCTGTTGTTGAATCCATTTTATCCTGCTAGATATTTTTGGCCAAAGGACAAAGCCAACTTCACTTAACATCAGGGGTGGGTGTTTTGCTTTAGGTCAATAGCATGTATCTCAGTTATTACAATAATCAGAGGACTATCTGATAAAAAAGTCAGGTATGTGTAAACTGAGAACATAAGCTTAACTCTTGTGGTAGGTCCTTTCAACTGCCATAAAATTAACTGTGTTCAGCAGCTGAATAATTTGTGGTCAGCTGCATTACTGATACTGCTTTATAAATACTAAAACTAGTTCAAATGAAATTTTCAAGATCTTATAGATTATACATTGTCAGGTAAAGAACCAGAGTGTATTCACAATGGAAAGAACTCAGGATGTCAAGTTAATACTAACAGAACTAAACCAAAACATTGTTCAGACGAAATGAAGTTCCACAAGATCCACCATAACCACAAGAAAAAGGAAGGTAAAAAAACTGTTTCAGAACAGAGGCATTCAGGTTCACTCTGAGATTCTGTCAGGTGGAATATCCCGTTTTAGGTACTTGATCCTCAGAGGGTACGGAATAAGTTAAGGAGAATACACAGAATATCCTCCAATGTTAATTGATTAGGAAGGCTTTGGTTTATTTACAAGTTACACAATAGAATAGCAAGAGAACAGGTCACAGCTCAGACAACTCTTGAAGAGTAGATAAAGTTACTTTTCACATAATTTCTCTCTTACTGATGGGACTGAAAGAATTGTTTGATTTGTTACCCATATGGGATGAGGACATGAACAAATGTACAGCTTATTACCATTGCTTCACTGTACTGCTGATGCATGCAGTTTCAGAAGCAGTGAAGGAAAACTTCATCAAGGACCAGGTCATCCTGAGAGCTAAAATGCCAGACAAAGTGTATGTAGCTGAAGGAGCGACCCAAGGGGATTTGTCTTCCCCATATATCCTTGTTTTTGAGTCTCCATGCTCACTTGAACAGAGGCAGCGCACATCAGAGTAGTCGGAAACTTTCAAACTCTAGGTTTTCAAACCTAAACAAAAAAAGCTGGTTCATTTCCTGCAGTGGTCATTTATGTGAGTTCATGCCTCTTTCCCTGTGCTCTTTCACTACATGCTCCAACAATGCATGGTTAAACTGTCCAAAAAAAAGCAGCTGAAAACTCCTATCATGGTCCCTCCAGCCAATTCTGCAGTGGGTGGTACCCTCTGGCACAGGGATGGTTGCAACCAGCTAAATGAAATTCATAGCTCCAACATCTACTTGGTTAGGGAACATATGTCAATACCAGAGGTGGTATGTAGTCAAAAACTGGGTCAAGAGGATTATGCTGCTACAAGGAAGAAGGTAAGATGCATGCTTGTGTACTGGGGAGTTCCTGAGCCTTTGCGTTATCCCTGGTGGATTCCTGCTATCCCAACTGAACCTTAATGGGATAATCTGCCCCTAAAGCCAAACACATGATAGGTTGAGGAATTCCTTGAAATACCAAATATTAGACAGCAGTGCAATCAGATGGGTGAATTTTAAGACTATGAAGAAAAGAACTCTTCTATAGTCATGGAAATAAATGGAAGTCCTTCCTCATGCTGGAAGTCTGCTTTCTGACTGTGGCTGCTTACGGCTGTACTGTGCTAGCAAATAGGGACTGACTGTCAAAGGGTTAAATGTCTTCTGTGGGCAAAGTGAGAAATGCCCGCTCTGACTGCCTCAATTGCCCTTCTGTGGTGCAGGTTGTCTCACTATAGCTGTTAAGGTCTACAGAGTGAACTGGCTCACAGATCTCTGTGGAAAATAACCGACTTGGCAGGATGGGTTACTTTTAGTTCAGTGGTCAGGTCAGTTCACTAGCTGCATTCATACGATGGCCACTCAATGCAGTTGTCTGGGTGCACAACCAGGGAAAGCAGAGGGGTAAGAGGCAAAGAGCAGAGCTGTCGAAACAGGGACTTCTTAAGCTGACTTCACAGCTGAAGGCAGGTTATTGTGAAACACCAGAGTTAAGCCACATCTTGACATGCAATAAATCCTGTCTGAGGGCTTCCAGCCACAATCAAAACACTGTCACTACATGCTGTAAAGCACTTGACTTAATTTGAGCTCACTCTGTTGACTTAGTTTTCTTTAAAAAAATCTAATAAGTTAACTGATCAGTTAGCAGGCTTTATTATAGTAGACCAAGTCCCAGTTCTCCTGCAGCTGATGTAAAGCCAACAGAAAGCTCCACATTTTGTGTGATCAGGCTGAATTCACACAAGTTCAACAGTGTGTCCATGCCTTATGCGGTCAAATTTTTGCTAGTGATAGGCTTCCCAATACACAGATTTGTTGTTTATGATGGTAAAGCTGTGCCTTTATCCTTGTGTGCCCTACAGAATATGAGGTTGGACCTCAGTCTAATGGCAAGCAACATGCCTAGTGAAAGAGCATATTTACATATACCAACGGAGGCTTTACTCAGTGCTAATTTGTATTTGTAAATGTGTGGCTCTTGCAAAGGTCTTTTTTATATAAGTTGTTGTTCTGAAAACTTCTAGGATGACCTAGGTGTCCTCCAAAAGAGAGTTAAAGTTGGAGGAATATAATCCAAGTTTAAAGAATGATTTCTTTAAGGATCAAAGGATTTATGACAGGATTCCACATGAAGTATTTTTACTTAAACTGTTTGGAATTTTCCTTGTTATAAAGGAAGGAAGTTATTGAACCCAGGAAAAAATTTGCTTGATAATAACTACACAATCTTTTGTCCGGCAAGTCTTTAAAGGTAGGTGTTTAGCATACATTGCCTTTCCAATGCTTTCCGCACTGTGTTTTTAGTAAACAGATAGAACTGAAATGAGGATAGTGGATATTTCTCTAAATTACTCCACTTTCCCAAATGGATTCGTATTGATTTTGTGAATGCATCTTCCAAAAAAAAAAAAAATCTGTTTCTGCCAGCTAGATGTGCCAGTCTCTACTTCAACTTAATTACCTCACAATTTTGCATGAGATTGAAACAGAACCTTTCTAGTTGAAAATGAAGAAAAGAAAGTTTATCGCATCTTGTTACATACGTGTCTTCAGGCAGACCATAGAATAACTGCTGACTGACTTATACTTTTCCCCGTCCCTCCATGAAGTCAGCCCTGCCCAGTCAAAATGTTTATACCATGGTTCCTGGAACCAGCTTTTACAGCATTGCATTATTTGCTATGTGTGCTAAAGCTATCATTATTTCCTATTAGATTTATGTGTTATCTACACAAATCCCACAAATTTGTGTTATGTAGACAAATCAGGCTTCTCATGAGCTTAGAAATCCCTTAAGATAGCGCTGCCTAAATCATAGCCTTGCTGAAAATACCTTTAGTTTTTGAACAGCTGTGTGTTTCAGCTCGCTGCTAACGTAAGGCAGTTGGAGCATCTGGCTAAACTTTTTTCAGGGTTTGCTTTGGCAGTAGCCTAGCTGATAAGTATTGATGAATCCATATTTGAAAGAACAGGTCTTTGTGCAGAGGTCTCAGCAGACAGGGCAGGCAAGGAATATCGTTTGTAACTGCAGAGTTGTACAGCTGTGTTGGACAGTCTGTGGTGTTGCTTTGCTTGCTGTGTGTTATATGAAAGAGACTGTTTGGGAACGGGGGGAACTCTGCCTCTTCCCCCTAGTCCATTCCTTGTGCACCGGCTGAGATAATACCTCTCGGTGGGAGGTGAAGATTGTTCCTTAGCTGGGAGGAGAGGGTGATGTTTTGGGGGAAAAAACTGCTACAGTGCAGAGTGAGGCAGGTAAAGAAACCAAAGAGGAAATACAGAAAAGGAGGGAGTACAAAGAAAGACTATGGAATCCCAGAGAATATGAATATACATTTTAGGCATTTATGCAGTGATTGTTATAAGGAAGTGGCCAGAGATCTGGCTCAGAGTCCTAGTCCCATCAGAATGTTTTAGGAACATAGGACTTCCAACATCCATCTCATCCCAGGTCTCACATAAGACAGTTCTGAGGACCACATTCCCAGAAGTTTCCTGCAACAAGTTAATACAGAATGATCTTTCCCCAAAACATCATCTAATATCTGGGCCAGTAGTGAGGTTAAAATAGATAAGAATGAAAATCAGTCTGTGCAAAGAGGAAGTGATAGAATCCAAGGGAAGGTCCCATCTAAAGCCAGAAAATTGCTTCTCTAATTAATTTAGGGAGCTTAAGGAGCAAAGTTTCCTCTCAAAAATGCTGCTATAGATTGTGTTAGGGGAGGAAAGAAAGCAGGCTATAACCGTCATGTGTAGAGAGTGCTGCTTTGACTGTCTGCTGAGTTATAATGCTTAATATTGGCAGTGTAGTTAACTTCATCATTTTATCCTTAGCTTTATAATATTGATAGCTTAATGAAGGGTCTAACTTCTTCACTTTTGTTAAGCTTCTAGTGAATATGACTTGCAAAGGAAAGCTTGAAAACATGACCCACACCACCAGTGCTCAGCAAATAGGCAGAAAATATTCTTTTTTCCTTAAAACTAAGGTAACAACACTGCAAACCGTCTTGTCATTTGCAGCTGGAAGTGCTGTGCCTGGAGTTGTGCTTTAGTGGCAAACTTGTGAGGCCTAATTTCTTAGAATTTTCTTTTAGTTTACATCTAAGAGAGAGAGAGAGTTGTAGCCCTACTACATCCATAATGCAGGATCCAAGAAGATGGGGATCTGTTATCCTAAGTTAGTCATCTGAACCTAGAAATTTTAACAAAATATCAGGTCTACATCGCACATACATCTGTAGGTTTAAAAAGTCATCATTGCCTCAAAGAAGACAGCACAGCGTTTATTGATCACTCTTGGACTGTGAACTCAGACTGTAGGATTCTAAGTCCAGAATACTAATGGTTACAGTTTCAGCTACCAAAACAAATGTTGCATCATATTAGATATGTAAACAGAAGGAAGATGCTGTTTAATACCAATTTATGGATATCTAAAATATTCATTTTAACATCTGCTACCAAATTAGAATCTGAAAACATTCTCACAGTGTATTGCATTTTGCATTTACTAAAATTCTGGTTTTATTAAAGGAATAATGCAGTAAAAGCAAAAAACAAACAAACAAACAAAAATATTAACTGAAGGACTAGATTCAGGGATGCACTTTGCATTATTGAATCTCCTGCATGAGTGAAAAATGAGAGTAAAACATTAGCTTTTGTATTTGTAGCATTAAAAAAACATTTTGCAACATTGTTAGTAAGTATACCTACTGCAGCATCATGGTGAATGAGTGTTGAAATTTTCCAGCAGAAAACAGATAGAGTCAAATTCCAACTCATGTTAAACTGATGCAAATCAATTTCCTGTCTGGGCTGAAAATCAAAGCAGGTTTTGATCCAAGTACTGTGCATAAATCAGGTATTCATCATATGCAAATTGATACAGTTTCATTCCTTCCCTTTCAGTCATATTATTCCAACAGATAATTTTTCTCCCGAATACATACATACCCCCCAAGCTGATCACTTTAAAGCTCAGCCAACAGTATAGTCAAATCATTCGTATCTTTAGAAAAAGCAGTATGAGTCACACAGGTGACTGAAGTGTCATTCTTGTGGTTGCAATTAATTATGTTTCATGTTTGGGACTCTAAGGATCAAAGCTCTTTATTTTCAGGTGTTTCTATATACTTATAGCCCTCTAAGAAACATAGGAATTGAGACTGTAAAAAAATCCAGTGATGGAGAAACTGTAACAACATATTTTAAATAAACCTCTGGCACTGACAATTTTTATAACATGGAAGAACAAAATTTAAGATTATAAATGGACCAAGTCATATTTAGCAAACTTCATCAGGTACAGGAGCATTGCTGTGAAGCCATTTTTAGTTTGAGTGTGTTTTATGAAGCTAAAAGTAATGTGGTTCAAAATGAAAGGAGATAAATCTTTATGCAGTGAGTGGTATGTTTGTAGATGTCTCTGTCGTAGAAGAATGTGTTTTTTAAAATTGTAGGTGGATTCAGGAGGAAAATGGGAAAATCACACAAAAGAAAACCACTAAAAACACATAGAAATTGTGAAAAGTACATAGAAATACAGGGATTTCCTGAACTAGCTGAACATGCTTTAGAAATATGAGGGAGAAATATCATACATATGTGGGCTTTTGTTTTCTCTGGGCATCTACTTAAGGTTATTGTTCTCCAATAGGACACTGAGAAGCTCAGACCTTTATTCAGACCCACTAAATTCTTAATCCTAAATCTCGGACTTAGCAAGATTTTGGATCTTGTTGAAAAGTTATAATCACATCTTCACTATAAAATTAACTTTAGGGGCTGGCAATCCCATCTGAATTTTCAAAGGTGTGCTATATCCTAGCCGCACTCAAGGTCTTTGGTCCTTGCTGGTTTTGCATTCCTTTACTTGAGGCAGTGCTTCTGGAGACCTCCTATGACCTGAGGTTATGCACTAAGCTCAGCTTTTTCAAAGCAAAGAGCAAAAGCTTGACTGTGTTGTTCCCTAGGTTATATGTGTGGAGATGTGGTTAATCAATGCTAAGTTAGGATGCTTCAGATTTCAGATTCCAGCTTCCATTTTAGTTGGTGCCAAAGTTTGGATATTACTATGAATAACAAACATGGGAAACGCTGGAATTGATACAGCCCAGGCAATTACTTTGAAAAAAATGAGGTTAATATTAGGTCCAGAACATAATATAAAGTGTTTGGGTTTCACTGCCTAAGAAAGGAAGAGAAGAGATCATTCTGTGTGCAATGTGGTGTACTGGCAATTCATAGAAACTTATGAAAAACAGCAGTGTATTTATAACTTCTGTATAATGACGACAATGTATTTTGATTATGGCAAAGCTTAACATAACCTTCAGCATGACCTTCCATAGTGACATAGACCATCGTCATGGGAGCAGGTGGATATTTTTATCTAAATTGTTCTAAGTCAATTTGTTTACTAATTTGGAACAATCATGTATGAAGGCTCCTGTGATTTGTCAACAGTTTTTTTCACTACTGTTTTGATACATCACATTTATCTTCTTCTCTGCTAGCCCACAAAGCCCTAACTCCTTGCACAGGCTAGAAATAAAGTTGTAGTTGCCTACCACAAAAATGCCCACCACAGAGTCATGCTGAGGGTAAGCCACCATTGAATTGCAATGCATGTAAAGTTTATTGGGCATGCTCTGCGTTGTATACTGCATGAGAGAATACTGCAGGTACAGGGGAATATTTAGTGAGTGACTTCTCAAAGGTTGGACTGGCCAAAGCTGCATATACTGCCAAAGATTTCCAGTCCTGAAGAAGGAAATAGATAACTGGTTGGAAATACTGCCTGCAGGAGGAGTTAAGACACTTGAAGGTCTCCCACCTCCTGAAGGACACTCACCTGTGCCAGCGACTTAGGTTTCCCAAGCGAGGAAACAAATTGAATGTGGTAAATTCTGAGGCACTGGGTTTTCATTGATAGCTCCCCTAGGCCCACCAGGGAAAGCATGGGAGCTGCTGTGCCTCGCAGAGGCAGGAAGAATGGAGAACGAAGCACCTATTGATGTACACCTCTGCAGGTGTACATCTCCTGCAGACAAATTAAGACCAGGTAAGCAGTGTCAGTCAATATCCTGTTGGAGAACTCACATATCGATTTCCCTGTGAACTCTTTGGCATACCTTTGTTAGCGAAAGAAGAACTGAAAGCAGACAATGCCCTGTGTTTACAACATTAAGACAACTGTCCCTGATTCTAGCTCATTTGCTCAGCAGTGATGGTCATATTCTTTGTACTTTCTCTTTAAGAACCTCTCTCTTCTAGAAAAGCATTTCACTTCATACCACTAACAACCCCTCTGAGGGGTTCAATTCAATTTGATTTCTCCCTTGAGTCCCAATGACAAGATAAAGCAAGTCAATAAAGCAAGTAAGGACCAGGTATGGACCAGGCTAGAAATACAAGAATTCCAGGAAAAGAGGATCAAGATTTGCACATTGTTTAAAGTGAGGGATGGAAACAAGTCAACTCTTTAATGTGTGTTTTAATACTTTGTGCTTCATTTGAAAGGCAAAACACTTGAAAATGGCAACCTAAAAATTCTAGCAGCAGCCTCATCAGAGATAAACATCTCTTATTAAGCTTATAATATCCTTCCTCCCTCAAGGAGCTTTGTGGTCAGAGTCGTGAGAACAAAGTACTATCATATTTAGTGTATGATTCACCTGGAGCCCTGCCAGGCACGCTAGATGAAGAGGTTTATCATGTTCCCTGTTCTTTCAATTGACCTGTTTCTTGTTGATATAGGGGATAGTGGTTGGGGCAGTCTGAAGAAAGATAGTGTAGGCTCCATAGAGAAATTCTAAATATAATCCAATATGTTCAAGCCACTGAGAGGTATGATATTGATTAGAGATGGACAGGTCTCTTCACCTTTTCTGAATAAGACAGAATAGGGTAATAAATGTGTTAGAAAGACGTGCGCTTTCTACTCACACGATATATTACCTTAACATATCTTTGGCCTATTCCCAGATTTCCTTTCAGACCCAGTTTCCCCCAAGAGAGGACTCCTACACTAATTGTAGTCTCATTTTTAGTGAGTAATGATGTTAGCAGAAGGTCTGCTTTGTTATTACCTCCTCATAGCAGGACTTGTTGCAATAGGACAAGGGATAATGGTTTCAAAGTAAATAAGGGTAGATTTAGACTAGATATAAGGAAGAAATTTTTCACAATGAGGGTGGTGAAACCCTGGCACAGGTTCCCAGAGAGGTGGTAGATGCCCCATCCCTGGAAACATTCCAGGTCAGGTTGGACGGGGCTCTGAGCAACCTGATCTAGTTGAAGATGTCCCTGCTCATTGCAGGGGGCTTGGACTAGATGACCTTTAAAGGTCCCTTCCAACCCAAACTATTCTATGATTCTATGATTCATATGACAGAAAATTATGTAGAAAAGTGTGGTCTGATCATGAGGTATTCAGATGGCAGCAGGTATATCAACTGCCCCAGCTGCTATACTTTCATTTCTACCATCAGGTTGAATCCTTTAAGACATTTGCAGCTGAATTACCGTAAGAGCAATGTATAAACTTCATTTGCATAAAAAGGCCAAATTCGTATCCAGTGCTTGATGGTGGGGTTTTTTTTCAGGAACCACACATGTATTTCTCATCTTCCTGGAGGGTGTAGGGGAAATCACAAGGTCAATATAACAGCGTATCCTTGCTACTCTATTACTGAGTAAACATTTCAACTATAGGATGAAAGCTAGGTAAAACGGTGTCTGGTGTGATACACTGAGCAGGCTACTATAGCTCTTCAGAAAGCCATGCCAAGTGCAGGGCGAGAGCTCTGAAGCGGCTGTGGCAGTGGCACTGGCTACTTTAATGCCTGTGGCCTTGTGGACTTTTTGGAGTGACAGAAAACTGCAGCAGTGTACAAGTACCCAGGTTCTTTCCTCAGGGCAGCCACACGTTCCTCACCTGTTGTTGCAGGTATTGCATGACTGGAAGTAATTTTGGGATGTGATCAATGTTCAGGTTTGTGTCACCTGTTCTGAGATCCCATATACAGCCACACGCCCCCAAGGGTGATATTGGGCACAGTGCTGAGCCAAGTGCAAGCTGACAAGTGCAGATTGGCCATTGCCAGATGGAGCAAGTGGTCACCCACAGGATATGTTGTGGCAGACCCCATCCTGTCCTGGAGAAGTTATTAGCAGGTGCACTTGCATTTGGATTGCATCACGGAACTGCTTTCATGTGTTTCTGCAGGTCATTGACTTGGTGTTTGTATTTGCCCATCCAGAGAAAGCTGATTACAAACCTTTTCCCATGTATTTGATCCATATTGTAAGGACAGAACTGGTTTTGTTAACAGATTTTTTTTTTTATCCCATTAAATGAAAGCTACCAATGTGGAGTCATTTGTTCTTCTTTTAGGGAAACAACAAGCTTCAAAACTTTTGGATTATTTTAGAAATATCAGAAAATGTTGCCCTTTCTTTCCAAAATTATGTTTTATAAAATCAAGACTGTGAGTTAAAAATAAAATTGCTGTTTACCATTGAAACAAATTGATCTTCCTATTCATGTAAAATGTGCTTTTTTGTTTCAACATGGTTATATAGTTCAGCTATTATATTTAATTGAGGAGTTTCTGGCACATGTCAGATTATAGAAAGCAGAGAGGGAGAAAGCTATTATGTCAGTGACTCTAGATTTCAAGTCTGAATTATTTTAAGAAACAGTCACTCAGGAGAAAGAAGGAAAACTTACTGGGACCATTGTTAGATAAGCTGTTGAAGGAACAAAAGGAATTACAGGATTTACATTTTACTGCAGTCTTACAGACATATATGAGCAATGGTCTCAAAATATGATTGTTTCAGTAAAAACATCTCACCCAATCAGAGTAGTGATGCTCAGAACCCAGCTGCATGCCTCCTCCTAGGGGCTGTTTGAACCATGGAGCTGCAGCTATGATTCCTTTTATTTTTTAATATTTCCAGAAAATTTGGAATCGGCTCATTTACTGTGCAATGACAAAAAGTCAACTGAAAAATAGACAGCAGATCAATAAATAGCAACAACTGATGGAGTGACCCCATAGAGCTTCTCTTTTGGTATTGTCCAGACTACTCCCCTGAAATCTGTAGGTTTGAATTACCTCTGGCAAAGGAACAAATGTGCCAATGACTAAGATGTTTTGTAAAAAGCAGTCTCTATAAGTGCTGTCACCAGCTGTAGATGTATTTATGACCCAGGAGCTCCAAGTCACATGTCCTTCAAATGGAACTGGAATTCAAATACTCCTCCTTCCAAGCATTATTTTTTGATTGAATTAGATGTCTCTTTACTCAGCCATCCTGCTGCCGTGGATTTCATCCCTCTGTATTGCCTAGACCTATGTGTCTGCATAAGGCAGCCAGACTCTATTTTTGGAGGTCAGGAAAAGTTGGACACTGTTAGGCCAGAATTCCCCAGCGGTCCTGAATTCTGGTGAAACAGCAAAGAGGAAGAATAAAGAAATTCAGGAATGTCCATCTGTCAGCACTCAAACACAAAAAATGAGATAGCTCCTTACTGGGGGTCCCAGATAACTCTAAGTGATGGACAGGACACAAAATGAAAGGTTGCAAGCCCAAACTATGTAGGGATTAAAACTGTGCTTTAGAGTGACATGTCAGGACCAAGCAGAAGTTGAGGGAGCTCTGTGATGCCCTGGTGTGTCTCCCGGCAGAGGGGTGGCAACTGAACAGACATACTTCTGCATGATCCTAAATTTGCTTGTAGTCTGCCTGTGTAACTCCAAATCCTTTTGGCCAGCAGTTAGACAAGGCTTCCCCTTGATTTCTGGGTTCAATATCAGCTAGTGAGTTTATTGAGGAACATCTTTTAAGGCTTCATATGGACTGCAGATTAAAAAAAGGGTATGGGGAAAAAAACCCCAACAAAACCCAGGATTCCTTGCCAAAGTAAAATATCTCTGACAGATATGTTAAAAAGTGCTTAGCACCACACGTCAGAGAGAGAGAGATTAAGTCTCTTTTGTGAGATACAGTTACAATACAACCAGAGAAATCCACCATCCTCTAGCAAGCCAGAGTAGGTAGAGTTACCAAGGAATCTTAACCTATGCAATGAGGTGGGTATGTTCTAAAATAAAAAGTTTTGAGTGTCTACCTTGGTTTTCACATCCAGCTTGAACAATTCCTTGTTCACTGTGAGCTTGAGCAAGTTAGTCCTTCACCAAGCCCCTCTCAGCTAGACTGTGATTTGAATTTGGAGCATGTGCTTTAGTCCAAGGAAGACTGGGATTGTGTTCCTGGGTTTATGGCAGAGTCTCAGTCCCCAGTGTCTTGGGTTATGGTTTTTACCACATTCACTTTGCTGCCCAGACTATCTACTTGCAATTGCAAACTTGACTTTTAACATAATTAGTGACAGAGCTCTGCTTTTTAATGTCAAAAGATTTCTTGGCTGCTTTTCACAACCTGCTGCTCCCAGTGTTTGGAGCCTGCACTGAGCCTGAAAGCCCATTACTGGCTGTCATCAGCAAAATAAGATCTCAAAAAAATTGCTGATGCATCATTTACTGCAACTGGAAACCACTTAATTAATATACGGGTTTTATGTTTTTAGTAATTAAAATTTAATTAATTCCTCTTCCTTATGAGTGTACAGAAGGGATAACCACTCCTCCAACAAATGCTTTACTTATTGTTTTAAAGGCATTTGGAAATTGTCTTATGAGAACTAAAACATTCTCTTCATATGCTTCCCTTTTTTCCTTCCAGCTAGCTCATGAACTAAGAACTGAATCAGTAGAAATTATGCTCAGAGCTGATGGCTCATCTATTTCCTTTCTTTGGATGCTTTTACAAGTAGGCAAAGAAGGTGCTGACTTGGCAGGCTTCAGAGCCAAGACTTTTTAAGACCAACTAGTGATTTGGAGTTCTTATGTTTTATACGCCTTGCTTGAAATGCTGTAAAGGCAATTGATTTTCAGAGGAATGGCACTCAGCACTTTGTAGAAATCCAGACCCTTTCTAGCGCTTTCAGAATTATTGAGTACTTTTGAAAACCTGGGTCCTGGTCTTGGAGTTCAGGGTCTGACAGTGAAAATCCAGGTGCAGTTTTCTTCCAAAGCCTCTGAGGGTTTGGGTTGCCAGAGCCCTTTGGAAGAGAGGGGTTCTCTTCAGATGTTATCTTTCCACCTTCTCAACCTCCTTTTGCTTCCTGCTCCATTTAGGAGCTGGGAGGAATTCACACAGCTTTTGTTTCTCTTGATAAAAATAAAATCCATTATATATGCTGCTTTGGACCTCTGGAAGTACTTTGACATTCAATTTGAGGCGACAGGTAGTTTGGGTGGAAAACAGAATGACAGCGTATTTTGAATTTTTTGAATTTGTTATTTTGGATAGAATTATGGATCGATTCATAGAAGAAGAAAAGTTCTAGTTTCTAGCAAGTGCCTGCTTCAGTTCACAAGTCAGAGCACATGAAGGGTTGAAAGCAAGGCTGCAAAACCAAGGGAGCATATAGGCACATGCTCTCTCCTGGGATACAGCCTTTCATAAAGCGCAGCACAGGCAGTGAAAAGTGTCCATTTTCCGACTTGCTTCCTGGGTCATCAGGAAACACAGCGATTGACTTCTCTGGCTTTCAGCAAAATAGGGCTAAAAATCTTGTCAGCTACAGTGTGGGAATAGCCAGGAAGGGATAAAGCTATACATGTTTATGTCCCAACACTTTTTAACCAAATGAAAGCAGTACCTACAAAGAAGGGATAATTTTTTTTTTCCTGAATACATAATAAAACAAAGAAAACATTTCACCAAGAAAAATGTCTCCATTTTTATCTGTAGGGACTGTTCTATAGTTGCTGAGCAGGACCTAGCCTGGACTGTGTCAAGTAGAACAGGCAGAGACTGAACAATACAATATAAATGGAGTGAGATAAGAAAAATTCTTGTTTGTTGTTTTTTTTCTGCAGATTAAGAAGCAGTTGACCTTAAACCACCAGATTAAGCTATCAGCCTAAAATTGACAGCTGTGCTGTGTTATCCGAAGTTGAGTAATGGGATCCATAGACTGTTCTGAGTGGGTTAACTAATGAAAACACCTCAAAACAATCTTAGTATCAATTTTGTAGTTCTCCTAAACAACCTTGTGGTACAAAATGGAAGAAGAAAGAGGGGGCATAAATTAAGAGAATTACATTAATGATCTGCCTATAAAATTAGGTAAATGCACAAACATTTTAAGAAGAAATGTAGTAGAGGAAGTGAATGTGTGATGAATTCCTGTTCTAAATTTCAAGAGCAAACAATTATTCTGATTTGCTTTTCTCACTGGACTACTTTTCTTTTTCGCTATAATTATTTTACCCACATGTGCAAATCTGGACAGAATTTAAAAGAAAAAAAAAATCAGAATTTAAAAGAAAAAAAAAAAAGACATCACATGACAATTGGTATGCTAATTAACTCCACTTCAAAAATTCTTCCAAAGAAAAACCACTTCTGAGGGACTTGACTTCTTAGTCATACAACTTGGGCCAGGACAAGGAACATCTGAACATCCAAGAAGTTTCCTTTAACATCCCGTAAGCACTAGTTTTCCCTCCTTCTCTCTGCTCCACTGCCATCATAAGAACCAGCTTTCAGTATTTTAAGATTAGGTATTTCCCCCCACGTGTGGAAACTAAGTATTTTCATTACAAGATAAACTTGAATAATATTTATCTCACTAATATGAAATAGTCTCTTTTAAAATGCAGCATTGTGAAGCTTTAAGTAATAGAGAAAGTGTAAGTGTTTTCTTAGGAATTCTGCTGCTAATCCCATGTCATACAGACTCAAATAATGAAAGAGAATAGAATAGGAGAAAAACCAGAATAAATCCTGAAATATCCTGTTGTTTTTTAACTGTAGTGAGCTTGTGCTAATTTATTACCAAAGAAGCTATTGCTTTTGGACAAGAATAAAATTAGTATATTAAACACATTGGTTGTCCTCCAATATGATTTAAATTATATAAAGTTATAATTACATATAATATGCTGTCCAGTTGCACTTCCAACATTTCACTTTGGCCTTTTGTTACCCATCTGCTGTCTTAGCTGTAAGTCCATAAGACAAAAGGACAAGGACTTTCAAAAACTTTTCCTGCCTGAAAAAAATTCAGTGTAAAAGCCCATAATATTGTTCATTCTGAAGAAACACAAGACTGTAAAGTAAACTAACCTTATTGAGTTTTTAATGCTGCCCTCCATAAGAATGTCTTTGATCAGACACATCTGGTGCCTTTTGAAGTATCAAAGCTGGTTTAAAAAATTAAGCAAATCACCAGTCCTTTTAAAATGTTGACTTATAAATCGGTGAAATTAAAATAGATACTCATCAATTTCACCAAAACTTTTAAAGAGAAGCCAGACACAAAGGTCTCTCTTACTTAAAACTTTAAGAATTTGCCTCACCATTCAAGTAGCAAAAAGTAAGCCAATGGTTGTTTGGCTTGTCTCAGAAAAAAATATTCTGGGTGTATCTTCACATTAAGAGTATTATGGCCCCAAGTGCCAAACTGATCAACAGAATTTCAGAAGAGAAATGTTTATTTGTCAGCTATTTCTGTACCAAAGGCATACTGCATTGCTCAGATAAAGCAAGGGGAAAGACCAATATCATGGATATCACAAAAAGTGAAAATATACACTCTCTTGGTTTTAGGAGTGTGGTAAACTGTAAGGAAAAATAATTTTCTCAACTACTTAATTTGTTAATTTAATACTCTCCATCACACCATTACTGAAATATGCAGTTCATATATGTTGTGGCTGAGAATATTTCTTGAGAAAGATTTGAAAAAATTGTGAAGATTATATAATTGGGATGGGAAAGAGGAGGAAGGAAAGGAAAACAACTTCAGTTATACAAGGTAAAGTAAAATTTGGATTTTAATTAATTTTTTCCAAATTCACAACCTCAAAAATCATAGTTATGCTCATCTGAATATAGACAGATACCGTGTCAGACGTATCTTAAAAAGTCCTATGTCAGAGCTTGTTAGTGTCTCAGAATGATAATTAATTATTTTTTAATTCTATGAAATTTGTTTGAAGTAAGATAGCAACATATCTGCAGATCTCATACACATTTTGAAAAGTCACATGTAAGTAAATAAAACTGGGACAAACAAGGGCATTTTAGGTCCATCTTCTCTTCAAAAGCACTCATCCTCTTAATCTGATAAAATTGAGACCAAATAGGCCTGCACATAATACCAGCAATTTTCAAATGTTGTAAAATAACCATAAATCCAACATCCCTTTGACATATGAGCAACTTATGACTGTCATTGGTAGACATAAAAAACTGTGAAAAATAGACTACCAAATAATTCTACTGTGTTTTTTCTTATAAAAGGTAAATTAAACCTGTGAAATAGCTAATAAGTATTTAATCCATATGTTATAAACATTATTTAAATATTATGTTAACATTACAGCGTTTGCATAGGTAACATATTGGCTTGGTGCTGTCTGGCAAATCAATTCCAACCAAGATTTGTGTCAAAGACTTTTCACGCATTGGAGAGAAGATGTTCAATGCCTGATGTAATTAGAAGCAAACACCAGGCCAAAGATCGGAGCAATATCTGTGTTTAAAGTGTTTGGTCTATACTGTGCAAGGACCCAAATTGAATTGCATGCCAGGTGATTGAACAAAGGCTCATACTCATGCAGGTTTTTGAGCGATCCCATGAGCACCTGCAAGGAGAACGTCTGAGCTCATATTTTTCTCATAGGTACAAGAACAGATAAAAGTGTCCGCCAGCCTGCAGCGGGCATGAACATAACTGTGTTTTTACAGTTATCAGGTATCAACATCAACTGAAGCAGTAGACAGGCGGGATGTGAAAGTCTGCGCTAGCCTGAGGAGGTGGCGGATGTGGCTTAAATGCCCAAGCAGTTAAGCACCTGAATATCATCAATGTGAATGAGTGCAGAGAAAACACATAGGTGTGACAGCACAACATAGGTGTCTCAGCTTATGTTTCAATAAATTTATACATATGCAAGTAGAATTACATTTTCAACTTTGCTCTCAGGTCTGAGGTATAATCAATAAGCACTATTAAAATTAAACCATCTTATTTGCCAAATGCTAGTCATAGAATTGTGAAAGCAAAATATGAAACTAGTATCACTGCCAGAGCTGCTCAAATAATAGAGAATATTATAAAAATGTTGACAATTTAGAAAATGTTAAAATCTAAATACTGAATTTATTTTAGAAAATTCTGTTTTAACAGTTCCCGTTTGTTTTCAGTCTTTGTCTTTTTCCTTTTTGTGCTGGACTCCCTGTCTGTCTCTTATTTCCTATCAGATATTGCAGTCTTCCCATTTACTGAGCTGACACTCAAGTCCTGCTCATAGTGCATGAAGGGATATGCAGTTTGAGGTGATCACATCATAGCAGGCAGCAGGTAAATGAACCACAATTTGCATGAAGCAGCATGATTCCCTTCTGAATCAGAATTTTGAGGATTGGGGATTGTATTTTCCTTTTTTTTTTTAAATTGAAGAAAAAAATCTGTCTTCTATTTTTACTTACATTCAAAACTCAACATTCAAAATTCAACATTCAAAAATCTGAGAAAATCAGAAACTTCTGAAAATATCCAATTCAGTAGAATATCTAATGGAATTGCCAAAGTTTTGCTGTGATCAATGTTTAAAATGTTCAGCAGCCCTCAAGTTGAATAATTCAATTGTAAAACTTTATTTTTTTCACAAAGTTATCAAAGTCTGTCATCTAGCCAAGCATCCAAAATGTTACCATGCAAATTTAATGATCAGTCACAAGATGGTAACACAAAGTCATCAGAAAGATCACTGAAATTAACATCCGTTGAACAAACCAAAGACGTAATTGATTTGTGTGAATCAATCTGGTCAAACAATCTGCTTAAACAACAACAAAAAAAAAAAACCCCACAAAAAAACAACAAAAAAAGCAGAATATAAACTTCTTAGCTAGTATTTCACAAGAATAATTCACCCTGTTTGTGCACAAAATATATGTAAGGCTGGAGAAAATGAGGAAGAACGGTTAAGCAAGTGAATCCCCAACTCTGCAGTGCTGGCTGACCTACGCCAACCGCTAAACCTGGGCATCCGTTCTGATAAGCACTGCTTTCAGAAGAGTGATACGTGGCAGCAGCTTTGGTTGCGTGTTTTTCATCTAGTAAATACTGCAGGTGGTATAATCAGCAGAATTAATTCAGTTAGACTGTGTAAGAGGCTGCCAAAAAACTGTGTTTGACGGTTCACTTCTTCGCTAGCGTTTCCAGCAAGTATGTCGCTAGTGCTAAGTGGCTTGGGGGCTGCTGCTGCTGCATGAGAAGCCATAAGAATATGCTGAGCTTTGTAAATGTGTCCGTTTTATACAGTCCACGCAATTCACACTAATTGATCTGCAAGGAAAAGCAGCTCCCCATTCCATTACCATGTCTTCCAAGTGCCTTTTAGGAATGAGAAAAGTCGATACATTTCTGTAAATAAAATACAAACTATATCTGCATGGTTATAAATTTGATAAAAAGCTGGCAAATTTAAACTAAATAACACTTTAATAAAATACATATCTGTATATCAGTAATTACTTCCCCATGGCCACATTTAACTTGAAAGAAATTAATATACCTATGAAAAGAAATACTTTATCATCGACTGTTACAAGAGGTTTTTGCCTCTACATTTTACTGGTTCCTAAATGCATTTTAGTGTTGTTACTTTAATTATATTTTAGTCGTATCGAAAAAAGACCTATGAACGTGCATGAGCAGGTTCACAGGCAGTCCCTCGGTGGCTGCAGCTGTGAGCAAGGGGTTTATGCTATCCCACGCTGTCCCAGCCTACAACAATGTGGATCCATCTAAGCTCGGCTCTGCACCCCAAGTCCAGCACTCAGCAAGAGATATAGCCTTACTGTCTGGAAGAATTGAGAAGCTCAGTCCTTGTAGAATGGAGACTTGCCCTGTTTTTCCAAGCCCAAAGTTAGTCATCTTTCAGTGAAAGACCTTTCCATGTAATACTGACTATTATTAAGCTCTCCAATGGCATTGAGGCAATGTCTGAGCTGTGTGTTGGTTGGATCTACCAGTCCCTGGAGCAGACCATTAGCTATGGTGACCAGTTCATTGCCTCTGTCTGTCCCAGCTCCTGTGGCCACATTGATTCAATGCTGCTTTTGACTCTTCTTTCTTGACTTCGAAAGAGATGTTGCCAGCTCACCTCCAGTGTGTCCAGACAAGAAGCTAATGTCTTGCAACCATGAAGCAACCTATTATAACACAACCATTTCTTTGCAATCTTTGTTATCCATCATGAAGTACTGTTGGCTCTCAGAAATGAAAAACCTTGTCAGGCACTTTTATTTTAGTTTCTCTTATCTATTTTTTTCACCCTGCAAGTCCCCCATGACTATTCCAGTTTAACATTCAATTTGCATCCATTTGTAGCTGAAAAAAAATTATCTCTGTGTTTCAGTATATGATAAGTCTGCCAGGTACCTTTTGACCATGGCACTAATCAGTTTATGGGAAGTTTCAGCTAAGCTGGCCTCTCATAGATAAAGTTACACAGTTTTTATATAAATGGATGAAGGCCAAAACCACCTCCTTTCTTTGGGCAAGTAACATTTTGGTTTTGCTCATGCCCACTAATATACAAGCCACCAATCTGCAATGTTGACCCTATTTTGTTAAGATATTGTCTCCAAACTGTCCCTGGAGTTATTTACAGCTGTTTAATTGTGTGCTTTCTGTTACAGTACCTCAGCAGCGTTAAAACCCCAAGCTCTCTATTAAGACTTATAACCCATGAACACTGAACAGTTTTACACAGATTTTAAGCTCGTACAGGTAGCTACATCACAGACAAATAACTTGCTGGCTTCATTTCTCTACTGTGACATTTAATTCCAATATACAGTATTTAAACATGTTTGTTTAGTTGCGGGTCTGACAGTCTGAGGACTGGCATCTCGGTATCTCTTCGCTTTTCAAAACTACCGGTTGCTGTTTTCACTACTTTTCCCAAAGGCTAAAGGAGGTTACTTCTGTATTCATTATGCTCAATCCATATTATCAATTCATTGACATTTTCAGTGAAATAAATGAACCCAAATGGTAGTCCCTTGAAATGCTTTCCAAAAAGGTATAAAAAACATAACTTGGCTTGTGCTCTGGTTTCATAAGGTAGCCAACCAGAGCTCTGGTGATAATTTAGGCAGCATAAATGGCATCAGCTAACTCTCCAGTAATTTTTCCCCTGTAAGCATTGTAGAAATATAGGATAAAATAGGTTGTAAGATTATTTGGTTTAGGACGTTATATGACCCAAACCCAGCATTAGGAAGTGTTCTCTTTTTTATGTTCTCTTTCTTATAAGAAAAGAAAAGGGAGCAGGAGAAGTTTTATAAAAGCATAAATTATGAATCTGTGGTAGGTCTATAGTTCCCTGATATTTAGACTATGGGTTTGCATAGCGAGGTTTTGGTAGCAGAGGGGCTGCAAGGGTGGCTTCTGTGAGAAGCTGCTAGAAGCTTCCCCAATGCCCAATAGAGCCAATGCCAGTTGGCTCCAAGACAGAACCCACCACTGGCCAAGGCTGAGCCCATCAGAGACAGTGTTAGTGCCTCTGGCATAACATAGTAAAGAAGGGGGGAAGAAAATCTACACAACAGCAACTGCAGCTGGAGAGAGGAGTGAGAATATGTGAAACAACTCTGCAGAGTTGACCAAAGTCAGTGAAGAAGGAGGGGGAGGAGGTGCCCCAGGCACCCGAGCAGAGATTCCCCTGAAGCCCCGGGTGATGACCATGGTGAGGCAGGCTGGCCCCCTGCAGCCCATGGAGGTCCATGCTGGAGCAGATCTCCACCAGCAGCCTGGGGAGGACCCCATGCTGGAGGAGATGAGTGCCCGAAGGAGACTGTGACCCTGTGAGAAACCCATGCTGGAGAAGGCTCCTGGAAGGATCTGTGGACCCATAGAGAGAGGACCCCACACTGGAGCAGGTTTGCTGTCAGGACTTGTGACCCCACGGGGTCTGTTCCAGAAGGACAGCACCCCATGGCAGGGACCCGGGCTGCAGCAGTTCGTGAAGAACTGCATCCTATCAGAAGGACTCACGTTGAAGAAGTTCATGGAGAATTGTCTCCTGTGGGTGAGACTCCACGCTGGAGCCGGGGAAAGGGGAAGGGTGTGAGGAGTCCTCCCCCTGAGGAGGAAGGAGCGGCAGAGACAACTTGGGATGAACTGACCACAACCCCCATTCCCCATCCCCCTGTGCCACTCGGGGGGAGGTGGTAGAAAAATTGGGAGCAAAGTTGAGCCCAGGAAGAAGGGAGGGGTGGACGAAAAATGTTTTAAGATTTGGTCTTATTTCTCATTATCCTACTCTGATTTTTACTGGCAATGAATTAAACTAATTTCCCCAAGTTGAGTCTGGTTTTCCCATGACAATAACTGCTGAATGGTCTCTCCCTGTCCTTATCTCAACCCATAAGCTTCTTGTTATATTTTTCTCTCCCCTGTCCTGCTGAGAAGGGGGAGTGATAGAACAGCTTTGGTGGGCACCTGGCATCTAGCCAAGGTCAGCCCACCACAGAAGTTCACCTACCTCCTGAAAAACATGAACTCCAATTCCAGATGTGCACCTTCTTAACAGAAAGAGAAGGCAGATACACTTGAACCTGGTAACATTCAGTTTCTCTGATAACGCTACAAATTGAATGTCTTTCTAGATCTTTTGCCTCATTGCCTATATTTCAGAGAAACTGCAGTACAATGTTTGTTTTATCTTATCACCCTGCAATAACAATAAATTTTCTGCAAAATTCTACTTATAGTGCCATTTTTGGCACCATGCACAGCCTTATATTTATGCTCAGCATAAATTAATGAATGTTTCACTTTTATATTAATATTCTCATCATGCCCTGCAGAAACGCGTTCCATTACTCCTGTGAAGAATCCCTCAGTCATTGTTTGTGCATCCCACACTGTGTTTGTAAATACGTCTGAAGCAATGAAGTATAGTTCTTATTTTGGCATCTTTTTTCATATGATGCACACAGGCTTGGCATATGCTGGGAATATGGTTTTCTACAGTCCTCTGTGGGGGTTGTTTCCAGCCTTGCTGCCACATGCCTACTTTATTTGTAGCCATTTTGTGTCCTGTTTATTGTGGTCTTCCAAAGTCTTGTGAGGCTGTGGGCAGGTTAGGTGGGCTCAGAATTTCCTCAGTGAGGACATGAGGTTGGAGTTCAGAAATCAGGGCCAGTGTCAGGGGGAGGTGGATGGAGCTCTGTCTCAAAGGTAGATATTGCAGGTGTGATAATCCTGATGCCTGATGAATTAGAGCACTAATCACTCCCATTAGCAGCAGTCTGCTTTCCTTTTCGTGCCAAATTCTAATGGCTTCCTAAGTGATTATTGCTGAATCTTCCAATAGTTTCTATTTGGGGGACTTATCTGGTCAAATGAAAACTCTGCAGTAAAGGTATCTACAACTATGTTAGTCATTTAGACTGTGTAATCAATTACAGAAAATAGTTACTTCTAGGGAATACTTCAACTTACCCTAAAGTGGATTTCTAAAATAGATTAATCACGTTCTAGAAGATCATACTTCTCTCCAATGGCTACAGAGGAGTCTGTACAAATTGTTCCGGGAAACAGCAACACCCTAGGTATCTGAAGCCAAATGAGAGTTATTACGAGCCCTTAAATATTCCCAGGTTTCTTGTGAAGGACTCAGCAAAATCTACTGTTTAGCCTTATATCTGTAATGAGTTCATCCATGTTTTCACTTCTCTCAAGTCTTGTATATTTTAATTTTTTGGTATAGAATGGCGATTGCACAGATTTTGTATTATAAGTAGCTTCCCTACCTGCTTTAGCTAGAAACAGTTAAATATATGATTGTCAGGAGCAGATACTAACAGAAAAGTTATTTTCTGCCCACCTTCAGTTTTGATGACACCTGTGGCTTGAAGGTGCAGCATGAAGCACCATTTAAATTCTCTCCAGCTGTGCTTCACACTTCAGAGAGTACTTTTGTTGTACCCCTACCACGCCTGGTGTTCAGTGACCAACTGGTGCCTAAGAGATCTGCAGCAAATATGTTGCTCTTGATGTGGTCCAAATAACTGGGCAGAACAGTAAGAGCTATACCCTCTGGGGAAAAAAACCAAACCTCTCTGGACCCTTTTGCCTACCTGTACTATTGCCAGTCTGGTCCTAAGGCTGCACCGGAGGGAACACCCCGGTGTTGGCAATGAGTTCAGTGTAAGTGAACTTGTTGGGGGAGCTGTGAAGGTGCTGAGAGCCTTCCCTGCAGAGTGGACTGAAGGACTTCCCGCCCAGAGAAAGGGAATGTGAAAAGGGTTGCCCTTTCTTTTTATTGCTGCACCAGCAGCAGAACAGCAATGTGCTAACCATCTAGATCACGAGCAGTCCAACTAACTTCTTACTCTGTTGGAAACATGACAAGAAATGGGAAAGAATAGAATACGAAATGAAAAAGATGGTCTGTTAAAAAAAAATAGGAGCAGCAAATGTCTCTAAGAGGCAAGTTGGTGTCTGAAAAAAAAAAGCTGAAAGAACCAGAGCAAGGTAAATTACTGCTGCGGTTCCAATTTTATGCATGTACAGCTGGGTGAACATTCAAAACAGAGGGCCAGAGATTTCCCTGCATTTATTTGGGTAGAGATGCCAGCAGTGAATTTAGCAATCAATCAGCAGTCAATGCAAGCCAGTCCAAATGTAAGGTTTGTATTGAATTTCCTGTGGGAGGCAGAGTTAAGATGAGGTTGAGGGTTCTCTCTCTCTCCCTTTTTCTTGTCTCTAATTTAACTGTTGGAAGTTTCTTGCTGTGATGCATCTGTGAATAAGGTAGATGTGATGCTTAGCAGCAGAAAGGTATTAAAGCTATTGTACTGTGCAAGCAACAGATTAGGATTCCCATCCGAATGCTGTATTTCTCTTTGGCCTGTGCCTACATACTGAGACAGGGAGCATTTCCCCACTTCTGTAGAGCTACCAAGGCCCAGTTTCATCTCCAAGTGTTTTAATTCCAGTAGTTATAGGCATGTTGACAGGAGCGGCAGTCTCCCATAGGGAAAACAAATGAACTGAATTCTGTGACAATGGTACTGGCTTCATTGTAATGAAATAAATCATGACAGTTGCACTCAATATAAAAAATGACACAAGTGGCAAGGCTATCATCAAGGCTTGCAAAGAGGTCAAATTAGTGCCAGACAGTTAGAATGAGAGCCTTATGGTTCAGAGCAGAAAGGCTGGCACTGGCTGCTAGAACAGCATGGACAGTATTGAAGGACGGCAGGTGAATAGACAAGGCTTGAGTGTTTAATTATTGGTGGATGGAGAAGAAACTGGGAAAACTTTGTGGGAGGTCACCGTGCTATCAACAGGAGCTTTTAGAGGAGAGAATCAAGCCCTTTTTTCAAGCTCGGGATACAGTTGAGAAAGTGGAGCATGTGCACAATCCATAGCTGCCACAGGAACCTGCTATGATGACTGAGGCACTCAGCAGAAGTCAGCATCTCCAGGCATTTGATCTGCCTAGACAAGCTGCACATGACTGCTTTCTTATTATCTTAACAACAATTCCCCATTTGGACCCAGTGGCATATGATACTACTTCTGTGTATGGTATCTTGGTTCTGGGGCCTTTATTTTTTCCTTTCCATAGAAATCTAAGCAATCTCACAAAGACAGCTTGTTTCTAGAGGAATGCAAGCAGGTGGGAAGTGCCTGCAATTCACTTTGAATTTCACCAGTTGAAAAGAAATTAGTTTCAAATTACAATATTTTATCACACCAATCAATCCTCAAAAATACAGCACCTTGTGTGGAATAACCGCTTACCTCAACAGAGAAACCTTAAACTGGAGACAAAGAATTAGAGATGTTAAAGATAAATCTCAGAGCCAAGAGGATCAGGGAAGAAATACATAGGAAGCTCAAGAGATGGAAAGAAGTGAAACAAATTGTGGAGATGTCATGAAACTTGTGCTGCTCTAGTCACATTGCTGACTGACCACCAAATCCATTCACAGTGAATTTATACCTCCAGATCACTTAATAAGGCAAAGCACCAGATTCTCACCACCTGAAATCTGATATGGAAAACTGCTCTTTAGAAAGTGCCTTGTCTTTCTGGGTATTTTAATATTCACACATATTCCTGGCATCAGCATGCTTGCCAAAGAAACTGCATTTTCTTGGACAAGTATCCCTTTATAGTCTTCAATACAAATGCTGGGGTTGGGTCATTCTGTGCCTGTTCTTTATTCTTTACTCTGCTGTACCATGCACTGACGAAGCCAGAAGCAATAGCTCTTTGAAATTACTAAGCAGCATGTTCTCTGGAAATGCTGACTTAGATTTACGTAGACAGGGCAGGGAACCAAGAAAAGATGCCACAGAGTGGCAGAGGGGCTCTGTGAAGCAGGAACGGATGAAATTAGAAGACTGGTACAAAATACTGTTTTCTCTTACCCTATCCTTTAAGAATGGCAGGGGAACAAAGCCGCACCAGAGGAAAAGGGAATCCAGTACTATCTCATCGGTCAAGTGCTTGCAGACAGGGAGGCAGGGCTGGAGTTTCTGCCCATTAACCATGCTGTGATCAGCTCTGCCACTGTGCTGGATCTCTGACAGACTTTCCAGGTAAGTGAAAGTCAAATCAGAAGTCGCTTTATGAGACAAAGTCCTGTAAATCTGGTCTGACACTAGGACTGCATACCTACTCCATTATTGTCCATGTGAAAGAGAAACCAAAGTTGACCAGCACTGGAACAAGGAGACGTTTGTATGCACGGCTTCATTCTTGTTTGCCTCCCCCTACTAAACTTGTTCCAGAAGGTGTTTCATCTTGCCATGTAAACATTGCTGTCTTCATATCTCCTTACATTCAATTTTGATTTAGAATGGTTTTACTGGAATCAAGCTACCTAAAACTTTGGCCTGATTTCTCTTACAAGTCTTCAATCTCTCCAGTTTCTTTATAATAAAACTAAATGTATGTTTCTAAATGTGAAACTTCTAAAGCACTAGAGCAGACTAAAACATCTCTTGAGACAGAAAGCAGCCATCTGAAAATGCTGATCCATGTTTCTGGCCAAGAAGGAACAGTATACCAACTCTGTGCTTTCCTAGTCCTGCAAGCTTCCCAGCATCAGTTCACTCCAGCACCAGTTCACGGCATAGGGATGATTTGATTTTCACCGATTGCCAGCCGCCTCAAGGGGCCGGCTGCTCTGGCAGCTGGAGTCCAGCCAGGAGTAAAGTGTCCCTGGCTGCCGTCCCCTCTGCTGATGGCAGGGGAAGGAGGCATTCAAACTGCTGCAGCAACTGCTCAAAGATTCCTGAAATGGGGCAGAAACCCAGCCGCTACCAGCTACTCTAGTTTTTAGGTCAGCTTTGACCCAGGGAACTGGTGCAAAACTGTCCTCCTGGTTTGGTGGATCTAGCTCCATGCGCGTATTCTTCCTTACATGTTTTTTTTTTCCCGGATCTTGTTATATTGCAAGCAAAAAGTGGTTGGCTGTACAAAAAAAAAAAAGAGGTATGTTTGTTTATTTTCTAAAGTCAAATGAACTACCTTAGTCAATTTAATTTAAAATTGGTGTATCGTGGAACTGTCAACAGACAAGACAAGAAGTGAAAGAAGTTCTTTTAGAGACTTACCTGCAGCAAGATTTATGCAGATTTTAACACCTCAGATAACCTGTAGGGAGGTTAGGGAGGGCAGGACCTCGTAAACAGCGTACATTCGGTGGTGATAACCTGGAAGAGCGCCGAGCTGGCTGTGGCACTTATCAAAGCACAGCGGAGGCCGGTTACAGAACCCCCTCCCGCTTGCAGTTATCTGACGCAGGAAATCAGTATGGCACAGGACAGCATCCCGAGCTTGCTGTGGTGTGTCTGAAACCAGAGTACAGGCTCAAGGCAGGCCAATGCTATTCTAAGTTTATTTGTCATAGATCTAGCAAATAACAAAGAATCCATAGGTACACTTTCTGCCTATATGCTTACCTGCAGGTCTATTTTTTCTTATGCCAGGGAATAAAGCCAGTGGAAGGGTATTTGTAGTACTTCCTTGACAATATATGAGATTATTTTAAAGGTCAAAGTGTTTTTCCTTTTGAATGCCACACTTCAGAGTAAAAATAAAAAGCCTCTTTTCTAGTACTATACACACATTGTTTTTTATAATGACCAACCAGTTATTAGTATAAGTACTGTTTTCAAATTAAAAGATGTTACAAAGTAGATATAGGTCAGTATGACAATTAACAGCAGCCTTCAATCAAAACAAAATTGAAACAGGCCGTTCTGTTTACATAATTAGATTCTTAATAGATCACCTGATAAAATACGCTATTGTAGCTAAAGCTCATCATGAAAACTTTTCAAAACCTGTTTGTCTGCATTTCACCTTTTTGAAATAAATGTTCCCCAGTCCTAGGACAAATGGAAAGAAAGACCCCAGAATATGCCACACCCCAACATCTAAGGCACTAATCTGAGATGTGGGAGTTCTAAGCAGTCGGCAAGTAATACCTCTGAACCGCATTAATAACCCTAAACTCATCACTTCCACAGCCAGGCAGTCCACCAGTGGTACTCCAGGCAAAAGCAACAGTGGAAGTGTATGTACATAATTCATTCTCTAGAGTTGTTTTTTTCTTACATTGATTTTGTGCACATTGACAGAATCAACTGTCACTCATCCTCAGGAAAAACTCTGTTAGGTTTCAGACTGGAATTTTTTCTTTTTCTTTAAAGAAAATATTTCCCCCCCTTTTTTCTTACAAACTTATATATTAAATATGCTGCTAGAGCTATGGCAAAAAGGCCAAAATGCAACTGAAGGTGTAGTTTTTTAAATGCTTGTCTTGTAGTTCTAGCTATACTGTAGCTCTCCACTTTTTATTTCAAATTCTCATTTTTAGTAGAAATATAACAGTCAACAGTACAGTACAGATCTATTATATAATATCAGCAGTGCTCTAATGTATTCAGTTAGCTACCTTCTAACCATCCACACATCTCTAGGTAAACTCCTCTGGAATAAAATTCTACCTGTAATGGTTATAGGCAAAGGGATTTCTTTGTACCTGAATTTATTTTTGTGACAGTTATTTAAATTAACTAAAAAAACCACCCCTCTATAAATAATGGAAATATTTTTTGTCAATGAATAGTCTGAATAGGATATTTTCCTCCTTTTCAGGCAGATTATTTTACATAAATATTTTCCAAAGTAATCTACTTCACTGGAAATTGTAGGTACTATTTTGTTCAATATAGAGACTTTGATAAATACTGTAAACATTCTATAAAGTTATTGAAAAGAAGGTAGGGAAATGCCAGATTTTGCACATCTTTTAAATGTGAACTTTAAAAGATGTGCTTTATTAGCCACTAGTGATACTGATTTATGCTGATTCAGGAGTTGTCACTTCACAGATATTTTCTGAGTGTATTTCCATAGGTTCATAGAAATTCTTAAATGGAAAAATATCACAATATAAATAGGTGGCTTCCATCCCTCACCTATGCACACACACAAACAGGGCAAGTATAGAAACTGGGTTTTCTAATTACAAAAACACATTTGGTGGTAAAATCTAAGGCTTTGTCCACCAACACAGACGAAATCTTGAACACCTCTGGGATCCTAACATTTCTAAATACCTTTGTTGTCAGAGGAAACCTATACTTTCAAGCAACCCTCCACATCAGCCTATGTGCACTTCAAAGGTTTCTGTCTACCTTTTGAAGTACACTATCCATATCCAGAGCAAAAGCTTTTCTAAGTGGAGACTGGCAGCTGCAAAAATAGACTGTAAATCTGGTTTCAGCCAGACTGTAAGTAGATTTAAAGGCATAATTTAAAAAGTCCTGAGAGCCTGTCTAGATTACTGTGCCAAGAATTTCTACCTTGACATTTTCACTCAGTACCTCCTTTCCCTAGTGGCCCATCAGGAGCCTCTCTGCTCCTCATCACCTTCCCCTTAATGCTTCTTAAGAAAAAACAGCACTGGATATGAAGTCCCTGATGTATACTGCCTCCAGTGAAAGGCTGGAGCAAATGGTCAAGGCTTTATCTGTAGATAAAAATTTAAGTATTCTTTCCACATGCTGCCTTATTGATAGTCATAGGAACAAGATAAACACACTGTGCTTTAGTCTTTAATTCTGTTACAGAATTGTTACAGCAATGCTGTGGACTGCGATCTTCCATTCTTACCCCAAATGACCAGAAACTTCCTCTGTTTTTCCTGTGCTCCACACTTGAGTCTTCGGTCCATAGCGCCCTGGAGGTAAAAAAATACTAAAAACTGGTGAACCTAGCTAAGTCACCTCTTTCTGCGTCATTAGGTATCAAAATGCTTTACAAAAACAGCCATCATAGTTACCCTATGACATAGATGTAAAAATAAGGCTACATCATGGAGACATGCAACCTCTTTAAGGTTAAAGTTACCTCTTTAAGCTCATCAAGCACACCGGTGTGAGAGCAAGGAATAGGACCTTGCAGCTCAGGTACCCAAATGAATTACTACATCAATGAATCCACAGTAATTTTTGGTCCGTGGCACCTGATATTCACAAAGAACACAGTTATTTGTTACAGCTGGAGGCTTCTTATTTGAATGTCTCAATTCCTGGTCTTCTGAAACCAAACCTAGTACAGTGACTGTCAGCCTTTTCTATAACATGAGTCTCCATTATAAAAGAAACCATTCTGAGAGACAGTTTTCCTGTGTAGAAGGAGATGGGATTTTTCCAAAGCACCTAACACTGACCATCAACAGGAAAAAAAACAAAATAACTTTCATCTCGCTTATTACGACTGAAAGAAGGAAAGAACTTCTGTATCCCTCTTACTGGCAATTGGGTTTAATGCCATATTTAAGAGTCTGTTATAGTTCTTTATTTGATTGTGATGTTTGGCAAAGCTAGATTTAGCATATATCTAAAATGTATAATTATTTTGAGCTAGATCACTCTAACAGGCCTTTGAAGGAATGATGTCAGATAACTTCGTAATATATGAGGCCCACTTACATTGTTTGTCAAAATTTAAAATAGATAAGTGTCAGTGCTGGCAGGAGACTTGCCTTCTTCCTGGAAGAATTTTTTTTTCTTTTATGTAGCGAAAGAGAAAAGAAAGTGAGCATGAGACTCTTCAGTTAAGACTTTCTGGGTAAACCTGGAGTACTTTAAAAATAGCCTAGGTGGTTGATGGGATTTTGAAATGTTGTTGGTTTTTTCTAAGATGAGCATAAGAAATTATTTCTTTTGGTACCCCTGCCAGTGGTTTGAACCCCTTGCTTCTCATTCTTGCCTGATCAGTGTTTCAGAGGAACCATTCTGGTTCTTTCTTTCACCCTTCCTGATGCTCTTTTCGGGAACAAGGATTCAGTAGTGCTCTAGAGTGGTGCAGGATTTATCCCAAATTAAATCACATGCAAAGAAGGTGTATTACATTCACAGGGGCTTTTTTTTTTTTACTTTTTAAGATTTACTCTGAGGTTTTAACATAAATATGGAGAAAACAAGACCATCTCTTTTCTTGTGTTTTATGTTTACCACTACAGCATCCATACAGTGTTCAGTGCTGTAATGTTTTCATAGAAAAAAAATCTAATCTAAATTAACATTTAGATGGTAGAGAATAACTTCCCAGTATTAATATTTGCGTATTGTTTTATTAGTAGTTTCAAAGAACTGAAAGTAGTTTCAATGTTACTGAAAATTAATTATTGATGAAGAAATTAGTTACAGTAAGAATTCACAGGAGGAACAGTAACATCTGGCTTCATTCTTTATGATTCTGTTCTCATAAGGCTGTAAAGTCTAATACAATTAATCAGTAATAAAAAACAAGCATCGTAACACACTCAGAGAGGTGGAGCTGCCATACTATAACTGCCTTGTCTAGGGCTGCTTTCCAGTGTATTTATTGTATTTAAATGCAACAGTTGACTGTCATGGGGAGGTGATGTTGCTTTTTCTTTTACAAAATATTATAGGACGCTCACTCACCCTGCACGGCTGCTAAGCTGTACAGCTTCTCCCAGAAAGGGATCAAGACATTTCAAAATCTCCTAGCCCTTTTTCTCCCCTGCTGCCACCCAGGGCTTTCTTCACCTCCTTGGTGCACTGACGGAGAAACCTCTCATCTCCAAACTTCTCTTGGGTCTGTCATTGTCCTTGCTTTCCCCAAGCTTTCCCTGTACTCCCTAACCTATATATGGTGAGCAGTCCTGTCCCCTAAAGCCTTCTTTTGGCTGCATTAGGTACAGCGAGATTTTTAGGGTATTAGATGCTGCCAGCCAGGCCTTCCTCCCTTCAGGACTGGGTATTTTCAAGTCCATATCTGAAACAGTCTGTGGTATAGGTATGTATGCATGTATGTACACGTCATGTCCTGTGTAATGCCGGCGAGTCACTCTCTTGGCTGGGCATTACCTCTGGAAGGCCAGTGCCGAGCTCAGCAGGCAGGGAGGGGAGCGCAGGGAGAGTAGGAGCAGGAGGCTATGGAAAATAGCATCAACCATGCTTGGGGAATGGGCCGTAATTAGGATTTTACCAAACTCAGGTGAGTTGTGTCTAGCACAGCTTCGGTGCCCTTGTCCTGTAGAACGGGTGAATTTATGACGAGTTGGGATGTGAGCCCGGAAGCCCACACAGCTTTGCCACGGTGCTTTTCTAGGTCAGCTCCAGAAGTGATAGGACACCACAGCTCTACATCTGCTCCAGTAAACCAGGGCATACCCTTTCTCTTTGATGAGCTCCAGCCAGGGCTGCAAACACGACTAACTTTAAACACGTTTTGAGGCCTAGCTCTCTTTTTAGGGTGCAATTTGTATGCAGACTCTTATTAAAAATGATGCATCAAAGTTAAGGAAGCACTAAGCTGTTCTGATGAGTAACAAACCTGAAATAATTTCCTGAGTTAAGGAAAGGAGGCTAAGAATGAAGTACAGCCTTGGACAGAAAGTCTATGCCTATAACTTAAGCAGTGATTCACCACAGACACAGGGAGGGTAGTCTGACATTTCCAACATCTAAGATACAGGTAAAGCCTGTGATGAAGAGACTCTTTGGGGAGACGATTCAAGATCTGTGATCTAGATAGCCTCAGAAGAATGTCTCATACAAACTTTGCCGAGATCTTAAATATCCTTTTCCAGGCTATGTGCTGCAGTGGGGTCTGTGGGCCCGCTAGAAAGCTTTGCTGCTTCAGCGTCTGGAGGCGTCAGCTTCAAAAATGGTGGTGTAGCCCAGGGGCTTAGCAATTAGACCCTGATCCATTAAGACACTCTATTTAAGAGCTCTCCGCACCTGCTCCTTTCCCCCTCCCCAGTGCAGTAACAACGAAAGTAACAGGGCTTTCTGTGAAGTAGTGCGCATTTCACCTTAATAGTATATCAAATGATATGAGCCCAATTCCCAGCTCCATGGAGTTAATTGAATTTCATATTTGCAGGGTTCCTTTACATTGCGATTGATTTTAAGATTTCCCTCTCTTCTTTCTTAAAGTCTTTAATTATTCCTGGCTTTCTTCTGCATTTCATAGTTAAGGCTTTATTATGATTGTTATTACTGTCCAGAAATTTTCCAGTCCTGGTAGGTTTTTTGCATTGCACAGAAAAACGTGATCTCTGGACCATTTCCACAAGACATGCTCTATCAGAATTCATGAACTTTATCTGTCCTGTAAATAAGGGTGAACTTCTTGTATGCACTTCATGTTGGGGAAATGCCACATACAATCTACTGACCAGGAATAGACTTTTTTTGCAATAGGCACTACACTGGATGAAAAATCTGGAGGACTATTTCTGAATTAAATATCTGGTGATGATTTTTTTTTCTGAAGTTTGGGTCCATTTGTCAAACTGTTCATGGGAGGGGAAGGGGAACCTCTAAAAAGTTATTCATTTCAGTGTTTTCTAGAGAAGTATTCAGGCTTACTATATTCAAAATCTTTTTTCATGCTGAAATTTCCTATGCTATTTTTATTTTAGAAATAGAAAAAATATTCAATAAAACCAACTTTTTTTTTTAATTACGTTTAAATCAGAATTTTTTTTCAAGAGTTTTAGATTCATCAGAATACCAAAGAATTCATTTTTACCCAGCTACATTGTGCAGGAATGTTTCTAGGCAATGTCATTTTAGATACTTTTAACATATCTCATTCTTAATATGTACGAGAAAGTTTTCATTTGAGTGGTTCTTAATCAAGCATAATTGGCATCGCAAGTGGTACTATTGAGTCATCTCAGAAAGAATATGGAGACACTGAACAAGGACTTAATGATCAGTTACACAAGGTTTAGGCGTATAGCTTTATGAAGATAGATTTTTATAAGTTATTGTACGCGAGTTTAGTAATTTGATTGTGACGTCCCACAAAGAAAACTCAAATAACCAACCAAACAAACAAAAAAACCCACAAAACAAACCTGCAGGGTGGGTACAACTAAGAGGAATAAGCAGATGGTGAGGTTGTACTGCCAGTAAAAGATACAGTCATGCACATGGACATGGCCTATAATGCTGGTGCCCCAAATCTGCTTATCATCAAAGGTGTCTCAAAATCCTTCCTTGAATCTTTTTGGAATAACAGGCTGGAAATGCTGAAATTACATCAAAAGCAGAAGATTTACCAGGCAAATAAATGTAATATCCTGAAAGGCTAAAATACAAAGATTTTAGTTTAATGTCTATATTTTAGTTAGCACCTAGAGACAAGGTGGTAGAGATGTGGGTATAGATTACCTGTGGTTACTGACAGTGTTAACAACAGATACTCTGCCTGGAGACAGTGATGTTTTCTAAAGGCCTCCAGTCAGAAAGACTACTCAACCTGCTCTGGCTAGAGCATCGTCTTTTTGTGTTCCTTCTTCTTTAGGAGAAACAAGTACCTGTAATCCAAGTAGAGTCCAGAGCAGGAGCTAAACAGTTACCACTCTGCTGAGCCCTCAGTGGATACGGAGATGCACACACAAAAGCACTTTAATCTCGTTTGCATTTTATGTCATCAAAATGGCTCTAGGGGTGAATAGATTGTACTATCACTAATACTGAAAGCTTAAAAAAAAAAAAAATAGGGCAAGCCCTGCAAAATTAATCATATTAGAAGTGATGAGATATTTTTATTTAAGGAGGATCATTTTGACATTCTGAGATTTTACTCTGCGTTTCTTTCATGCTTTCAACTTTTTGCTTAAAGCCTTTTTTTTTTCCCCTTCTGCTGTTATTTTATGCATGTTATGTATGGCAGGGCTCATGATAAAATTGAGAGAATTTTTTTTTTAATTAAGGCTTTGTAGAAAGAATTTTTTTTAAGGCTACAAAAAATAGCACACATTTATATGTGCATACATGCATGTGTACATACATATATGAATGACTAATACTTACCTATGTCCATTGGGTATTATTGTGAGCATGCTTGTTTTCTTGAAGTACTCAAAATCCCCCCCTTCATAGCCTAAAGACTATATTTAGAACTTTTATCCCTGAAATGTAAAGTTTTTTCAGTTAGATTCATAGTTTTTCAGAATTTTATTTTGTCACATAACTCAATAGTGTGTGCATCCATAAAACGTTTCTTGTACATTTTCCTAGTTTGCTTTAGAAGTCTGAAATATAGGTTGAGTAGACATTGTTCTAGTATATCTAGACTCCGTAATCTTTTAATAACCTCTTCAACCATTATCTATTCTGTTCCTAATTCCTTATTTTACTGACGTGGTAATCTGATTCCTAGTGTAGACAAATCTCCACCTTCCTCACTTTTTAAAGTCAATGCAACAATGACTTATTTTTCCTTATCTTTTGTACATCATTTCCTCTTAGCTGATTTTTTTATCCAAGTTTCTTCTGTGCACATTTAGAAAAAATATTACAGCAGAAATAACTCAAGCTGTTGCTAGCCTGCAACCCTACTAAAATGTACTACCAGATCTCAAATACAGCGCAGGGAAAATTTAGGCTCATCTATGACCACTCGAAGTACCACAAGAAGTAGTGGAAAGCACTGATTCTTCTGAGTCAGTTCCAGTTCGTCTTTCTAGGGGCCACTGAGCTGAAAATATACCTTTTGACTGAATATAAGTTTAAAGTACTAATTACCCTGTTTATTAAGGATCCCACTGCATCAGAATAGATTTGTTTGGAATTTTCTTCTTGGATATAATCCAATTCCCTTTTCCTAATACAGTGTACTCTATTAGGAAAATAATGTCATACAGTTCTTTTTCCTAAAAATTCTTCCAGTTCTAGCAACACACAAATCAGCCACATTTCAGTGGTGCTCTCTGACCTGACACAGCTGCTGTCCTCCACCCCTTAGCTGGCTTTCTCAGGGTTACGTCAAATGACCCTCACAGATCTTTACAAGTGGCAACTCCTTGCACTCCTCCAGAAACCAGCCACAATTGCAGTGACTGCCAGTGACAGTGAAGAGACAAGCAAGCCCAAGAGAAATCTTCTGGGGCTAAAGTTATCGGCTCCTGGGGCTCAACCCAGTGGCCAGCAAATTCAATGGGAATCACTCCACTGATAGCAAGAGGTAATAAATCAAAACTATAGAGCTGTGTGAGCTCTACAGAGCTCAAATCTGTGGAGCATCAAGTGTCCATGCTTCTTGGCTTGATGTAGATAGAGCAGGTGCCAGAAATGACTTGACAGTCATCTGCTTCAGAAAAGAAATGCTGAAATTCCCCTGAAAGCTGTGATCTCTTGGTCCTATTGCAATTCCTTGAGTGCAATTCTGTTTAATGTCTGCTGGTATTGTGTTGATCGATGCTAGAGACAGACAAAAAGTGGTTTGCAGTCTAGTAAGCAAGTAATGTCTGTATTTTGGAAATAACTGATGGAGACCAGAAAAACATCTGGAAATTCTCTGGCCATGATACTTCACATGCAAGATTTATAACATTTTCACAGAGTGAGATCAGCCATGATTTAGGAAAAAAAGTCCTGATCAGGTTTTGAGGGATTTTTTACACTACCATGAAAGCTTCTGAACACTTCTAATTAACCTTGGTCTTGTTTTACCTATCACAGCTTGTTGTCATAGCTTGCTTTAACAACAAAAGCCAAAAAACTAAAAATCAAAACCAAAAGTCTTCATTTAAAGATTTTATGTTTAGTGGTCACTATAGTCTTCTTAGGGTTTTACTAGCTTCTTCACAGATCGAATACCGCTTGCTTCCTGTAATGAAACTTACAGCAGTTTTCTTGAACACATCTCCCTCAGATTAACTGAGGCCACAGAATTTGACAAATATGAAATAAGAGCGTGTCTTTATAAGCTACTTACTTGCATCTATTTAAAAATGCTACTATTGCACTCCAATTAAAAATCAGATTCTTTTCAAAGAATGTACCAATACGCAACTCGATTTTCAAGCCAAAGAACTCAAAGTGCTATTACCTCCTGCATCTGATTAAATTCATCTACAGATATTGCTTAATTCTCTCCTACATTAGGTATCTGAGATAAACGTCTTTTAGCTCTGCTGAAATTCTAGTATTCATCTCTCTCTTTCTAACATGCTGTATTTATTTTAAGAGGCACATCTCTCTTCATAATATGAAATCTGAGGCTGGGATCTCTAATAGTTCATTGTATGGGCCCTATTCTATTACTCTTCACAAATTCACAGTTCTACATGTGCATTTTTTTACCATGTCACAGATTTTGTTCTCACTATTTTCCTCTGAAATTACTGGTCAGTGCGGTAAATACATCTGTAAGATGCTTGGAGCAAAAAGCTTCTCTCAGCTATGAACTAGTTTGTGCCTTACTGTTGGGATGCTGGGGAAGCAATTTCACAGGAAAATCTTTTGCATCATAAAAGGCTACCACTGTTTGCTGTTTGCTGTTCTCAAAAGGGCAGGACTCCCAACATCATTAAATATTCCACATAGGATGTAAACAAACCAAGCTCTTGGCACCAAGCTTTTCCCAGTTAGGTGGCATGCAGAATGAACAGGTATTGAAAGGAGACAGGAACAACTACTGTGGCACTCAAGCTGCCCTCGTCCATGATTCGACACGTAGCAGAGTTCGCACCAGCAACGCGTTTCACTGGTGTGGCACTGGGAGGTAAGGGTGTGATTAGAGGCGGCTCGTTGCTGCTGTGTAAGCTGGTAGGAAGACATGGTTGGGTGTCAGCATAACCTTCCCTTATTGAACATCTCAGGGGGATGAGGGGTGAGGGGCTTAAAGGAAGAAGGGAACAGAAATTATCTCTGCCAAGGTTTGAAAACAGCTGCAGGATCAAGGATGCCAGTAAGAGAATGCTAGAATTAAGTTTGCTCGTGCGACCTTAATTCACTCATTGACCATATGTTTTATCACAGCCTTAAATTACTCAGAACTTTTTTCCATAGGGATTTTTCCCTTTAAATTGTGCAGGATGGATCTCCTCTGAGTAAAGAAGTGATATGCAGTTATGTCTACAAAATTCTGTACTTTCTTGCTGCGCCTGTTGAAAGGTATATAAGGAAAAGAGCAGCCTTCAGCAAGGGAAAGGATGATGTCCATCGTAAGTGTTTCTGCATGATATTACCTACATTACTCAAAGGAGCATTTTTACAAGCATTCTCCAGTTGAGTACTCCTCATTTTCCAGTTGGTTGTCTTGCAATGTGGATATTAGCCTTGCAGAAGTGCTGAGCACTTCTGTTGCAACTGGAGTTGGTGGGATACATACTTTAAATATCGATGTACAGTGAAATCAGTGGGATACATACCTTAAATATTAATGTGCAATGCCATGCTGACAGTAGTGTGTAGCTGCATTTCTAACCCTGGACCAATTAACTTTCTGAGAGGTCCTACCTCATATACACAAAGGGATTAATAATGTTAAGTTCCTTGAAAAGTCAAGTTATGTGTTGGTACTGGGTACTAAAATTAATAGATAATTTCCTTCAAAGGCTCAATTGTCTTATCTGAAAAAATGAGACTAATAGCAGTCCCTTATCTCACATGAGTAGAATTAAAGTTTGTTAATGGCAGTGAAACACTCTAATACTCACCAGATCAAAAAAAAAAAAAAAAAAATTAGTGATGAGAAAGGATCATTTTATTTTCAGTGTTCCTGCTTGACTTGCATTTAGGAGCACACATTGACCAGAGGAAGACTGATGTAGGGATCCTGTGGAAAATAAGGTGTATAATAAATTAAAGAAGACAACCGTGTTTGCAGGTAGGAATCTGGGAGAATGGGTGTTGAAGTAGATCTGTTAACCTGTTCCTAACTTTTGAGGCTGTTTGTTCTTTCAAGGCTTTTTCAGGTGCAGATCCCCTTCTGGGGAAGAGAACCATGGAGCAGACTCTGGACTGTTGCCCCTCTGCAGATACCATCAGCACGTATCCCGCTGGTACTGTGTGGATGCAGGATGCTTCTCCCCCTTCCTCCTAAAGGTGTATCTCGCTATTCTCTGCATGTGCAATTATGAAAATTAAATGGTTTGGTTTTTTCATATCAGAGGCATATGAGAAGTGCAACTGAAAGCAGCCCTTTCCTCATCAGCACTTCCTCTGTAATTTTTTTTTTTGGTCCTTTCTAAAAAAGTATCCTTTTCTAGGGATTTCTTTCCTGGTATGCCATTTCTGGCATAGGCAGTCCCAGACAGAAGGTAGCTGTTTTATAACTGGCAGCTTAAGTGACTTTTCCACTGATTTTCCCATGCCTTCTGGTAAGTGTATTTTCCACAAATGATACTTCTCTCCTTATAGGAGAGTTGGCACATCTTTATGGTAGTGCTTGATTTTTTTTGTGATTTCTGCCAACCCAAATTTCACAGTACATAGGAGCAATAAATTCTGCCTTGTAATAGATGACTGGAATTTGAATAGATGTTTCGATTTTAACCTCTACCCTCATCAGCATTAAGAAGTAGCTGCTTGCCAATATAAACCACAAGTTGCCACAGCTGTTTTCCTACTCAAATGTGGACTAAAGATGAGTTTCTCAGACAGCATTAAAAGGACAAATGATAGCCTGTTACAGAAACTACTACATTCTGCAACAGCAGTGCTCCCTTTTGAGTGACTGGTCCCTAAAGCTGAAGCAATAATTAAGTCACTGTAAGATCTGTGTATAAGATAATTCTCACAAATACACTGGTATTTTCTTGGATGATCTATATAGCTTTGCCATAGTCAGCTTTATTGGCTTGCATTCAGCCACTATTACATTCTACTGATGTTGTATTCAACAACATCAAGAGATGGAAGTTGAGGAGCATTAAGTGTACCTGGGCTCTTGCTCCCTCTTCAACCCGACCGTGTTATTTCTACCTTTACTCACCCTCTGGCATCAGCATTTCTGGTAGGAGACAGTGCCTTGTATAGGCATAAAGAAGCACCAAATGGTTACAACCGCTACAGTTGGAAATATGTGTATTATGTGCTCAGCACCTCTAAACCTTCATCCTTCCTTTATCCGTAGCCTGCATTGGCTTCTGTTCCCTTCCTCTGTCCTACTGCACAGTCATGTCCCCTCCCACACACAGGCAGGCGCGCACCCGTGCTTCCCAGCACCGAGTCCTCATTCTGCTCTGACGAGCGAACTCCTCCTGTGCACATTCTCCTTTCTCGTTTTGCTCCAGACTCTATGTTTCCCACATATTCACAGCCTCCTCTACCTACGGTAACTTCTCACTCCCAAGTCACAGCCCGGTGCTGTTCTCAGGGCCAGCTTCGGCGTGACTCGGGGTGGTATTCGGTGCTCTTCCGATGTTTCCTAGGCAGCTTTTTGCTGGTTTACTGCTGAGAGGTCCAACTGCGTGGCTACTTGGCTGTTTGCTGGCAATGCTTGGCAGCAAGAGCTGATACTGTTACTCTTTATTACAGAAACAATTCTCTCTCCTATAAAATCAATAGACATATGGGTTTATTGATTAAGAGGCTAGGCAATGGAGATAGGATAGAATATCAGTAGTATACACTAATAGGTTCCACATGCTCTTGGCTCAGTATTCTTAAAAGTATATCTTCTTCTGAATGATCTCCTTGCTTTATCATAGTAGGTATTGACTCAGATTTTATCCATCCCCCAACAAAGTTGTTGCAAAACAGTAAAATAAGTAAAGAGTAACTCTAATGCAATTACACATTGATTTAACCCCATTCCAAACATGGAAATGCTAAGTTCTGAAAAGCAGCTTTCAGCTGCATTCTATGGGATTTATCTCCAAGTGTGAAGGGGATACAATTAGGTGAGTGCTGTTCATCTCGTCCATTGTGCCATAGAACTCCCAGTCAGTCCTTTTTCTTCAAGCATAACGCCCTGCATAGCTGTCACAGCACTATGTAATAGAGCTGTTCATTCTCTAGCTTGACTTATTTTATACGGGTTTTTTGGCAATCAGACTTAGCTGTACGTGCATAAGCTCCAAATCACTTGGCGTGGTCATCTTCGCTGTCACCGCTTCCTCACTTTTTCAGCCAGCAAGGACTGGAAATTCTGGGGAAAAAAAGGAACAATTCACATAGCTCTGCAACCATCTGTCCACCTGAGTCAGCACTGATGGGCTCCTCAGAGAGCAAACCTCACCTGACAGAAGATCAGAATGTAAAATACAAAGGTGAAAAGAGAGAGGTACTTTCCTCCTCTGCTCCTCAAAGTAATGTTTCAAAAAATACCTTAGCTTGATTTACTGAAATAGAATGATAAAATATTCTGCAGGTTATAAGGCCTGCAATAGTGAAATATCAACAATTCCACTAGTTGATAAAACCCACTTGTACACAGATTTTGTGTTTAGGTAATGCACCACTTTAAAGAAAAGAAAAGAAAAGAAAAAAAAGAAAAAACAAGCAAAATAAAAACTAAGTTGCATAGGTTATTTTAAACTGCAGCACAAAAGATTAATTATCTGTTACTCCTATTTCCCAGTTCTCTGAGAACTATGGCAATAGACAACTGAACACATTTTTATGTTTTGCTCAATAAATGGAATTTCTGCCAGTACTTAAGATTTTGTTATGCCCATAAAACTTCTACTCTATTGTACCTACAGTGACTTCTTCCAGGAAAAAAATCTCTAAAACTCAGAAGCCAAGCAAAAAAATTCACCCTGCAGGCATTCATACATTTAAACATAGTTATTTCTCATCATAATTCATTACCACTCCAAGGATTTAGACCATTTTCAAAAACTTAAATCAAGTGGTTGAATCTGTAAATACAAAGTCATCAAGAACTTGTTACAAATCTTGTCAGATTTACACATGCAAAATCAGACCCTAAGCATTTTGCTGAGAGTTCAAAGCAAAGAAGTTGGAGACTAAAAGAGGTTTTGGCTCATTAATTATTGCAGTGTTATACTAGATTATATTGAACAGTTGTCTGGGGGTCCAAGTTCCTGTATGCAGAGAGGTCTGGCATTTCAGATGTGATGATCCACGTTCACATCAGTGGCAGGCATTTGCTGTAGGGAGTGATGGGCTTTCCATGGCATGCTCAAGGTAGACGGGGTTTGTAAATGGCTTCTTTGCGTTGATGGCTTGTGCATATTTCCAAATATGTGATGCTGGAGCTGAGCTGTACAAGCAGTCTCCCCTTTTATGTGAAGAAGGGTGTGCTAGAAAAATTGCTGGAGAACCCACAAGGCACTTCACTTACTGCTGAAGGACTCTGTTGAGAGAAGCTTGTGACACAGGTGGAAGAGGCCTCCTATGCATCTGATTAAATTTCAAGGTTTTTATATAAAACTCTGTTTGTACAATAGAGGTTGGATTACTTTTTAAATTCTTCTGGATTCATTAAGAAACTATAGACAAATAACATAATTTTTTTTCATTTATCAGTTAATTTAGATTAGAAGTTCCTTGATCTGGGTACTCTCTGAGATTTCCAGAGCACACAGTTAGATGGGTTCACTGGGAGAAAGAGAATACCATCAATAAACACTAGAGCAGGGACTGTCTTTTGTATGAGTAAAATCTCCTGTTCACATAGTTGATACGTGTCAGCCCAGACCCTTTAAGCACTAGCATAATAAAGATGTGAAGTAACAACAATAACCTCTAGGGCAGGGTGTGAATACATAGAAAGTCACCCATTCAAAACACACAGGTGGGCAACCAGCTGCTGTGAGGTCTGTTTGGCTGCCATGTGCCCATTCAAGGCAACTGTCCTGGAGACAGCGAGGAGAATATGGGTGGGAATATTCCCCCATTTTATCACCTACTGTGACTGTGTCACTCACTGTGGCCAAGGAAAGAGGAAGGACCCAACATGTATTTTTTTTCCTCCACACTCAGTACAGAAGAAAACTAGCTCAGTCATATTCTCATGAGTCTCCCTTTCACGGAGCTGACCTTTCAAACTCCTGCATGCATGAGATCAATCACTTTGATATTGGAACACACTTCTCCACCCATCCATCCTCCCTGGAGAGACAGCACAGAATAATTGGAGAGGATTAATCCAAATAAGCCAAACAGATGTTGGAGAAAGATTTCCTCCCACCCAGTCATCTTCTGGCTGAAACTTATCTTGTCCTTATCACAGATGGCCCTTTCCGTTTGTCAGGCATGTTAATTTGCTATTTAATTATGTACCATTTAGCTAGTACTGGAGACTTTTCCTCAACATTTTAGTGAAAGGCTTAGAAAAAGATTCAAACAGTCTTGGTGCCTGCCGAAGCAATTTGAAATCATGGCAAACAAAGTACAACTAAAATTTAGTTTTACCAATAGACTACATTTAAAGTTGCAGGCTTTAATGATGGTGTTGGTATAATAGCGCTGGCACCCTTGAAGGTAAATTTGTATTTTAAGTTTTTCCTTTTTTATGTAGCTCATGTGTCGGGATTTTGTAATAATAATTAAAAGGCATATTTGCCAGAAATAGCTAAGAACATCATGGGCAGCTTACCCTAGTAAGACACCTTGGCTGTGTTGATTGCCATGAGTATACGCTTCAATGAACTCCAAAGTACAATGAACTTCGGCAGATCCAGTCTCTCAGCTTTTACAGGGAAGACAGGAGAGGCAAGGGGGAGGGAGGTAAGAAAAGCACTAGGAAAAATATCTGTCATATCTGTTTGTCTCAGGTCCACGGGGTCAGTAAATGATAAAGCAGGAATACGGACCACTCGGGACCAACAGACAGAGAGGACTGAAAGCAGATTTCCTTGGGAAGGGCCAGAAAAATCCCTCGGAGGGAAGCCACAGATGGCCGGGTTTAAAGCGCGCATACAGCGGCCGTTTTGCAGGGAGAAGGCCAGCTTCGCGGACCTGCTCGGGGAAGAGGCAGCCTGGCGGCAGGCGGAACGCGAGCGCCGCGTTCCTGTGCTGAGCGGGCGCCCGGCAGCGGGGCGC
>NW_010553936.1:0-4076 GCF_000687285.1 Phaethon lepturus | reverse complement strand
AGCTGCAGTCCCATAATTAGAGGTAAGCACACAGATCTTCCTTGCTAAACAGAGCTGTATAACAGATTTCTTCGCTGTTTGCATTATATGAAACATAATTAATTCATCAGAATAGAATTTTTCAGATATGCTGGATGAGATAGCTCTCCTTCCTATAAGAAGGAAAAAAAGGGATGATAGTATACTTAAATTATGGTAGCTGTAGCAAAAGCAGTTGTTTGACTGTTTTATTTTTACAGAGAGAGAAAGAAAAAGTGAGTGTATGATATGCACTATAGTGTATCAAGATAAGGTTGGAAGTGTAGGTATAAAAAAGTGCTGGTTCAAGTTTAATAAGCAAAGTGATGAATATGATCCTCAAGCCATCATACTAAAGACACAGGTTCACTTATGTCTTATGAATTAGTAGATGGCAGAAGCACAAATATTCCTCTAGAGTAGGAATGCAAATGTGTTAACACACTTTAGCCATGAGAAGTCCAGTATAACTCTAACCACATACTAGATGATCTTTGCACTGAGTAAAGGATGTTATGCTAATGTGTAACTCTACTGTAACTGTAGAGCTTGATGTTTTGGGGACGCTGATGTGTTTATTATTGCCGTGTTCCACTTTGTGCACCTATTTGGAATTGTTACAGTTCTGTGCAGAGAATGATTCAACTTTAGCAAAGAACAGTGACAGTGAATTCTAGAATAGTTATTACATCACCTTCCTTTGTATGCTATCTGTGCACACTGTATAAAGCAAATTTCCCATCTGTAAAGTAGTGTGATACTGTAAAGAGACCATTACACTAAGCAAAAAATGGGGTGAATTAAGTTTATTCATTCAGCCTTTATATAAAATTTGATAGTTGCTGTAGAATTTTTGTACTGAAATAATGGGAGTGAACCATGCATTCTATTTAAGTCAGCTTAAGATTTTTTCAAAGTCAGTGACAAAAGAAATCATGTTTGAATTACATGTTTGATCTGAACAATGGATTAAAAATAAACTGATTTCAAACATTTACATATTTATCAAGAGGGCATTTTAGTTCTGACATAAGGGTGTTTTGTCTTCCTAATGAAGAAGAATCCAAAGTGATAAAATTCACCATTATTATCAGTTTCAACTCAGGAGACAATATGGCTATCTTGTTTAATCCACCTAAAAGTTAAGTTGTTAGGTCAGGAGCATTAAAATATGTTTAATATTCTTTCTCAATGTCATAACTACCTCATAATGTTGTGCTAAAAATGGAAAAGCTTGTTAGAACATGTAGGACTGCTTTTATCTTAAGTCTAAGCTTAGTCACAATAATGGAATTCTTAATGTAGCTTTAAAGCACACATTGTTGTTTCATGAGTAATAATTTACCTGATGTAAATGGGCTCTTAACAGACTTAACAAGGAAAATCTAGGCATAAATTAATTTTTAAATTAAAGGTTGGCACCTACTGCTTAGAGGCAAAAAAGCTCTTTTGTTTATGCACAGATCTGTCATTTAAGGTTCAAGGTAAGATTTAATTATACCTTTATCTTTTCCTAACAGGTCCTTCAGTCTGGGAGACTATGAGGGAGCCTCTGCACCCAGGGAAAATGTTACCCTTTACTGGGGGGAAGGGTAAACCAGTAGGGAATACAGTACAATCCCAACCCTACTGGGAGGGGCGGGAGGGAGGTGTTGCCGTCACTGTATTAAGTCGATGTTGGGAAATGTTTTAACATCTGGAGCCTTTGTGGGTGGAAATCTGTCTCCTATTACAACTCTGCACTGGATGTGAAGAAGAAAAAAAAAAAGAATCTAGTCACAAAACAGCACATTCTGGAATATTGTGGGGAATTGTACCAAAATAAGAACCATATAATTGAACCATAGGGATACGTAAAGAGGAAAACTATTTTGCGCACAATAAAGGAAACCTAAGAATGGGGGTCACAAACAGTAAAAGGCTTTCTTTTTTCTTCTATGTTGTTTTTAAAGTAAGGGTTTTCTACATTATTTCATCCTGCTTGATGGGATTCCTAGGTATTTGCATGTTAATGAAGAACTACACAAATGAAGTTAGTACAGTTAAGATGCAGCTTGTGTCTGTATTAGGAGCAAGCACTTGCAGTGTACAATACAGAAACCCCATCATAAATTAATAAAAGTTAACTTGGACAAAGTGAAGCAACCTGCAAGCTGCCAAATGAGTCACTCCTTTCATTTTTGGGGTAAGGGGAGGGACACTTCAAAGGAAAGATTGACATCTTAATTTTTACATTAAAAAAATTGAAGTAGTGGATATGATTTGATTATTGTACTTCATTAGATTTAATTTCTAGAGTAAGGCATTATTCTTAACGTGCAGTTTAAGGTTCAGGCATGCATTCTGGCTCATAGTGATCAGAAGTAATTTAAATTAGTGGGAAAGTAGCATGCTTGCATCACATAGAATGAAATTGGTATACATTTACCTATGTTGCGCCAGTTTTGTGTTGCAGTTTACCAATTCAATATAGCCCTGCATTTAAAATTCCTTTTTAAGATTCTGTGGATTTAATTTTTATTAAGAATATAGATATTAAAGTACTGTAGTCAACAATTAGGCCTTGAAATACCTTTTTTTAGGATCTGTTAAGAATAAGATTGATATTGTATTGTGTGTAACCTGCACAATGTGGAAAGCTGATATAGCTGTGCAAAATATTTGCCTCTGTGCTGTCAGTGTGATGTGCTTTCTGCATGGTTATATACTAGTGAATTTTATCAGAATCTCTAAAAGAGTTACATGGTAAGACCCGTTAAAGGCTGCATAAATGTTAGCTGGCACGTAAAGACAATTGTAGAAGTTGATGACATGATTGCTATATTTGTGTTTATTCCCACTCAACATATTACCTTTTACGCTTTCTTTTTGTTCAAAGCATGATCTTAGAGATGTTTAAGTTAATGAATGTAATGCAGGGTATCTACACTGTATCGGCGCATGTTGGTGGCCCTTTGTGATGTAGTTAAATGCACAAGGGTGCAAGTTTTAAAGCTACGAGTGAAAGTTGGTTTGGATCCTCTTCATTTCATTTGTTTAGCTTTTCTGTTGTGTTTTTTTTTCCTCTACTTACATGTATTCCTGTGAATAAATCCTTGTTAAGTTAACCCTTTACTTTTCCTTCCATGTGTATTTTCTTACGTACTGTGAATGTGAAATCCTAACTGGTACACTTGATCTTGTGTCCATCTGAAAGTGGCAAGTTTTTAATAATTTAGATTGCCTAAAGAGTATCCCATGATGATAAAGGAAAATGGAGAGATTTTTAACTCTGCTGGTCAGAGGTGAAGCCACACCTTTCCATTTTTCAAGTGCTGCATAATTAATCTGCAAAACAAAATTAAGCCATAACAGCCTTTTTGTAGATTTAGTTTCTCACCTTTGCATTGCAGAATGGATACTGGATAACAGTTTTGGGGTTTTTGTTTGTTTGTTTTTAAGAATTTGCTCTTCTTTGCATGGTTCTGTTCTTTGACTGTTGAATGATTTAGCCATTGCACTGAAGTTTAAGCTGTGTGAGTGTGAACTTATAAATGCTGTTTAAAGAGTTTTGATTTTTTTTAATGCATGATAGCATGCATGTTTTACATGCTCCCCTTTTTTTTTTTGGCTTTGCAAACTTTAATGGATTACGCGTGAAGAATAGTTTGGACATGTACTGTATGAAGTACATTCAGTAATGCTAGTACATAGTATTTATTGAATTTGGTCAAAATTGCATGTGATAACTTGCTTTCAAATTACATTGCTTTGGTAGCAAATACAAAATTCCTTTTTTAACTAGTAACTCTGAAGTAAATTAGTAATAGTCACTAGAAACACTTCAAAACCAAAATCTGGAGGAAAAAAAAAACCTAAACCTTTAAAATTTAGCAAGGTGGGATATTATTTTAGACCCAAGCGTGCTTTAATTGTGTGTTTGAACATTAGGGAAGAGTTTCAGAGAAATTAAAAAATTTGTAGAATAGAAAACGTACCCAAATAATACTATAGCATAACAGCTAGAATTTGAGTTTAACTAAACTTCTTAAATTTCAGAAAGCCCCTTTAACCAAATA
>NW_010553935.1:1337-4851 GCF_000687285.1 Phaethon lepturus | reverse complement strand
CTAAACCACACCTTTTCCTAACTTCCCAATTATTTATGAAATTAAAAAAACAAATCTACATATGGTACGTCATACCATTTTTCATTTTTTTCTGCAGAACAACATTAATTGTAAAATACTATTATATTTCAAGGATCCATTTTCAGGCCACCTTTCACCATCGTCCAGTTTAGTGGCCACCATTGATTACAATACCATTTCAATTTTGGTTTTTTCAAGGTGTCCCCTCCAAACTTATTCCAGTTCATTAGGATGCATCCTAAGGGAGAGCAAAGAGGAGCCTCTGTGGAAGCAGCGGAACCCATTTCGGTAAACCAACGTTTCATACACAAAAATTCCACAGCGTGTAGAAACAAACTATGCTGCTGCTGCGTACCCCTTCTGATGTGTCTTATGCAGAGCTTACACAAATAACAACTCCAACTGCTTCCTTAGAGAGTCTCGCCCTTCCCCCCTTTTTCCCTTAAAATACCTCTTTCAAGTAGCGTTGCGCCATTGTGTCGCTCACCGCCTGATGGCAGGAGAGGAGCCGATGGAGTCCCCAGTCAACAAGTTGGTGTGCGCTGGAGTCCAGTCAGACTGCTTCTCCCCATCGTGTGCGGCGAGACGATCTGGGCAAGGTTGTCAGCGCAGTCCCATCTGGGTCGCCAGAAAACTGTTGTCCCAAAAGTGGGATCATATACCCAGTGTGCAACACTCCAATATAGACAAAGAGTAGAGGTATTTTATTTAAAGCATATTTGCGTAGATATGGATGCGAGGTGGTATTCCACAAAGCTAGCACACACACAGAGGAATCACCACATATTTATCCCATTACACAATCAGCAAAAACAATAGAGAACCTCCCAAATTTACATTCATTGGCTAGTAATTACTAGTAGTTACCACATTGCTTATTATTGGTTACACATATTTAAATTATCACGCATGCTCCTAGAAAGAGTGGGGGGGTAATTTGCATAGTCCCTCAATTGAGTCGGTGGTCACGATCTCCCCCTGCCACCTTTACCTTTACCTTAGTTACTGTGGATTCTGCTGATCTCATGACAGTTACATTTTTCAAGAGTGCAGGAACAAGTCAGTCTTCATGGTTTACAGCTTAAGTACAACTACTTCTTAATCTTCTTGACCACTAAATCCAGGTTCATTAATCTTTTTTTAATTGTGTTGTCTCCTACTGACCTGCCCCCCTAGAATCTTTCATTTGTCTCTGACATCAAGCATCCATGAGTAAAAAGCCATGTTGATACAAGGAAGATCATAGGTGTGAACCAAAGTCCTAAAGTCATTGTCCAAGATTGAGAGACTGAGGTTAAATATTAAAATTTTAAGACCAGGAAGTTTTTAATTGATAGCTGTTTACCCACTTCAACTAAAGGCTACAAAGCAGCAAGAAACCAAATTGATGGCCTAAGAAGTGCAAGGTGGGATTCAAAAATCTGAGATAAATGATTTTTTTTTTTAATAGTATTGAGGAGGGACCATTAATGCTCCGCAATATGTAGTTATGAATAACTCTGGAGGCTCAATCAAATCCCACTGTTGCTATGGAATTGTTCTACCATTTATAAAAAGTGGTTAGCATTAGCAGCAGCATTTAGTATTTCAGTTGGTTACTATTACTGTTCACATTAGAAAGCTCTCAAAGTTTATTTACTGCTGCATTTTTGTAATGTTTTTAATCACACAGAACTACAGTGAAGGTACATTACTGTGTCTGTTAGGCATTTAATACTTGGAGTTATATGTCACCCACAAGTGAGTGGCCTTTGTAAGCCTCACACCACTTCAGAAGATACTTAGAACTATATTGCATACAGCAAGCAGTGTGGGTTGTACAGTATATTAATTTTCATGTTAACACCCAAAATGCTATCCTAGTTGATGTCTATTTTGGTCCCCATATCAGGGTGGGTATCTGAGCACTAAGTGGAAGTGATACTAATGTATTTCCTTTGTCACTTGTGAGCCAAAGTTTTGCAAGGCATCAGTTACCTTCAGCCTCCGAAAGAAGATTTGAGCTGAAATCTTTGAGTTGATAACACAATAATCCCTAGGGTAGGTATTGAGGTTATTTAAGGGTCATCACTGACCATCTTTCCTTGCTCATGGAGACAATCTTAACTCCACCTAAACACAGAGTCCACCACTGAACCACATCCAGTAATCCTCCTTCTCCTGACCTCTTGAGCCAAGCACATAACAGATCTCCTAGTAGTGCATAGGTAGATAACCAACTCCAGGTCTCTTCCTTTGCAATACAAATATAGCTAGATGAACAGGCAAGTCAGAGCAATAGAAGTTTAGACAGTGTTCAGATTTGACCATATCCTACTCAGACTGCACTAAATACTAAAGCAACAACTTGCAACACTTCCCTCGGTGATAAATTCATTTTTTACTTCACCACTTACTATCACTGCCAATATACAAAATCCAGAAGTCATTTACAAAACAGATATGAAGCATGTGCCAGTGTGTTTCCTTTGCTCCATGCCTTTCCTTACTCATACACAGCCCTTTAATCTAGAGAAATTAAAAAAAAAGTCCACAATTACTATACTTTTGTTAGGCAAAACCAGAGGAAATAAGAGTTGCTGCAGCAGATATTTTCTTAATCATTAAGTTTCTATCTTGCCACACCCTCTAAACCACTTGGGAGAGTACATGGGTATTAAAAGACAGAGTCTTATGAATGAAGCCCTTATGAAAACCCATCTCAGCTGAGATGGCATTTATAATAACAGGAACAGCTGAGCAGAGAAGTAGCCAATCCCATATGGACAGTGGCTAAATCCTCTAGGGAGTACAAGTTAACCTGCTGGTATCATTTGCAATGTAACCTAAGTCCCTGAAGAAAGCCTCTTCCATGGGGGGTCTGTGGGGCTGACACAGGTTTTTAAGTTAAGTTGCATACTTTTGGAATTTCCCCCTTAAGTTCATTTGGTCCTTCACCTGCTTGAGGGGGTCTGCCAACAAAAGCCAAAAGGTGTAATTTATCACTGTGCAAGGGAGACATGGCCTCCCCTTTGCAAAGAGCTATGCCAAGATTTAACAGTTCACATAGCCCAGAAGTGAGACAGAGTATGGTGCCAATGCACAACTTCAGTACTCAAGCCATTACTAGGATCCTGAAACATCCAGTTTCCCTGGCATGAAACAAAGCTTAAAGATACTAAGGACTATCAAAACACAGACTGCAAAACTGATGAATTAAACCTGGCTTCAAAAAGGTAAAACCAGTAGTTGAGCATTACCAAATACACATCCTCTCAAAGAACAGCAGGAGAGCTTTTTTTTTTTTACCCAAGGCCACTGATTTATTTTTAGAAAATGGGCCAAAAAACTTTACTGCTGCAAGTGAGCAAAACGCCATTAGTGTTACTGAAACTTGCTCATTTATATCAGCAGAAAGTTTGCCTCTGTGTTCTTTCAGAGCTTAATACTCTGAGAAGTAGCGAGGATTTCCTTACATTCAGAACATGCTCAGCATCTTCATACAAAGCTACTC
>NW_010553935.1:611-1190 GCF_000687285.1 Phaethon lepturus | reverse complement strand
TGGCCTATATAAAAAGAAATCAGGGGCTGCCCCTGTGCCAGACAGAGGTGGTTTCAGCCAGCTCCAAAATGGACCCACCGCTGGCCAAACCTGAGCTAATCAGCGATGTTGGTAATGCTTCTGCGATAACATTTTTAAGAAAGGGTAAAAAAAAGTGCTGTGCACTCCTCAGAGAGGAGTGAGAAAATGGCCTATATAAAAAGAAATCAGGGGCTGCCCCTGTGCCAGACAGAGGTGGTTTCAGCCAGCTCCAAAATGGACCCACCGCTGGCCAAACCTGAGCTAATCAGCGATGTTGGTAATGCTTCTGCGATAACATTTTTAAGAAAGGGTAAAAAAAAGTGCTGTGCACTCCTCAGAGAGGAGTGAGAAAATATGTGAGAGAAAAAACCCTGCAGACACCAAGGTCAGTGAAGAAGGAGAAGGAGGTGCTCCAGGCACCTGAGCAGAGATTCCCCTGCAGCCTGTGGAGAAAACCATAGTGAAGCAGGTGGTTCCCCTGCAGCCCATGGAGAGGGTCATGCTGGAGCAGGTGGATATGCCCTGAAGGAAGCTGCTGCCTGTGGATAGCCCCCAACG
>NW_010553935.1:0-358 GCF_000687285.1 Phaethon lepturus | reverse complement strand
CTGCTGCCTGTGGATAGCCCACACTGGAGCAGGCTCCTGAAAAGAACTGCAGCCTGTAGTCTGGAGCAGTCTATTCCTGATGGCCTCTACCCCACAGAAAGGACCCATGCTGGAACAATCCTTAAAGGACTGTATCCCATGGGAGGGACCCCACACTAGAGCAGGGGAGAGGAGGAAGGAACAGCAGAGACCAAGGGTTACAAACTGACCACAACCCCTATTCCCCATTCCCCCTGTGCTGCTTGGGGTGGGGAAGAGGTAGAGAAGTCAGGAACAAAGGAGTGAAGGTGAACCTAGGAAGAAGTGGGTGGTAGTGCTGGGTTTTATTTATTGTGGTGGGTTGACCTTGGCTAGATGC
>NW_010553934.1:0-58100 GCF_000687285.1 Phaethon lepturus | reverse complement strand
CGGGGCGGGAAAAGCCGCGCTTCGGGAGCGAGCAGCCGCTCTGTGAGGAGCGAGCTCGCCACCGCCATCTACGCCCCTTCCTTCCCTCCGGCCCGTCTGTCCTTCCCTTCGCTCCCCCCTGCTCTTGCTCAGGCTCTTGCCGCCGTCTCTGAGCCTCGCCTCCTCCTTCAACAGCGCCGGAGGGGAGACGGCCGAGGGGAGGAGGCCTGGGGCTGCGGTGTGAGGCTGCGGGACCATGCCTGAGGCTGGGAGACGCCGACCCAAACGCACCGTGTCCGAGTAACTCCTCGTTATTGTCCCATCTTTCTTGAAAACTCCTAGTAAATGCTTTCAGCTAACCTGTTGCGGAGCGGCGTGTAGCGCACGCACCGGGATGGGTAGTGATGCATGTACCTGTTGATGGCAGCAGGTGAGCTATGCGGCATAAGAGTGGGCGTTCTGCCTTTTAGGTGCGCATAAAGAGTGCTTGAGTCGTTTCCAAAAGTTATAATAAAGTTCTGGTTCTTGTCTTTGAAAGGAAAATAACAGAACTCCGTGTAGTGGGAGCAGGGGGGGAGTGCAAGCTGGAAGCTGACAGTAGCGACATGCCTGCTGAAACCCAAAGTGAGACATAAACAGATAAAAACTACCGAGCAGCAACTGAAAAGGTGGGTTTGGCAAGGTGTGGTGTGCACAGAAAACAAGCAGGTAAGATCTGTGCATCCACATACACGAGAGGTAGTCAGTTAAGCAGGAGAGAGTATCTTCAGTACTGTTTTACTCGGTGCTGTTTCTTTGCTATATACAAACCAGGCGGTTTATGTTTGGGGATTTCGTTTTAGAATTTGTGGGACAGAGTCTAGCCCTGCAACTGATCATCAGAAAATGTTGCAGTGTATGCTGAATGGGTATGTGCAGCTGCTGAACAATGGCGTTGCCATGATACAGAAGTCCAGGATGTGATTAAAAGGCTACTTTGAAAGTTCAGTACAAACGTAGGCCCCTTTGAAATGCCTTGATGATGCGACTCCCTTAGGCAGTTTTTGGATAAGGGTAGGAGAAGGAAATTACATAGTCAAGTATGAGAGAGATAATGATTTAAAAATAAAAATAACTATTTGTGTTTATTAATTAATGTAAAGTAGGGTTGAAAAGAACTTATTTTATTCTTTGGGCACAGCAAATTATGTTTTAGGACTATTATCCCTTTAATGCTTCTTAAATTCTGTATAGTAACCGTTGGACACAGTAATTTTTATGGTGAAAAAATTCCAGAGTATTAGAAGGCCACATTGTGCATCATCATGGTCTCCTCAGAGTATACCATCTATTCCCTCCCTCTTGCTCTCACTTCTTCCCATCCTGGAGGACAAAAAAGTTTTAACCTGGATCAGTGCCTCTACGCTGTCCAGGCACAGACACACAAAAGCCTTTGCTGTCACAAGAGGGACGGGGACGAGGGGGTGGGACCCCAGTGAACTGTTAATGAAATTAATGTGTTGCACTGAAGTATCGTGGACATTACAAATAGGGGGGGATGAAAGACTAGGATGTTGTATCATTTTGTCACGGCAGGATTGTTTTCATAGTACAGCTTTTTCCTCTAAATTTTCTCACGGTGCTCTTGCTAAGCATGAAGTTCCTTGGCTGTGTGGTTCCAGGTTTTCCCTTGCTACCTACCTTTATGGTTACATGTCAGCACCAGAGAACTTCACTGTTTCAACCTGTAATGTTTCAGGAATATGTTCCTAGCATCTCTTGTTCTTTAAATTGTCCAGTGTGTTTATACTAAGCGATCAGATAAATATAAAGATGTGTACTGTACAAACAGAATTCACTTTAAACTCAGGTCTGTTTTTTGCTGCTTATTTTTCCACAGTAATAATGTAATATGACTTACTTCAAAACTTTTTATCTTGGTATTAGTGTCTTCCTTTTTAGTTTTGCCTGCTTATATATGTGTTTGTTTTGTTTTATTACAGTTATACCTACATAGCTTTTTTTGATGTTACATCTGACCAGCTGAAATGAGACTGAAGACTTCGCTTTTAAAGGAACCAAAACATATCCTTTGTCTCAGAACAAACTGTAGAACGGCATGTTAATTCTGAATAGACTCTTTTACAGAAAGGATTTCTGTATCATAGCTGTCATAGTAAAATATTTGTAAATTGCAGGTAGCTTTTTTTTTTTTTTTTTGTTTCTTCATCTTGCCATTCAGTACAGCCTTTAAGGGTAACATTTTAAGAGGTGTTGAACACTCTTAAGAGTAATACCTTTCCTTCCGAAGCTATCAATTTTATGGTAGAAAGTTTTCAGTTTTTCTTTCCCTTATTTGTAGGAGTAAATTAAAAGCTTTCCCAGACACTAAGTAGGAGTAGTGATATATCTACTTACTTGTAATAAGACATGCTGATACAAACAAAATTGTAATTTTCCTACAAATAAGTTAGATATGTCAACAATTTATATGTGATGTGGTGTTAATAAGCCAACACATTTGGGTCATAGTTGGGTGTTTTGCACTTGCATTGTGCACTAAGACCCTTCTAGAGGTGTAACCCAACAATTAGTTACTAGTTTCAATCAGCAGGCTTCATAATAAGAATTATATTTTTACATGATAGTTTGCTTTATTTTTTGCTGAATTTCTATCAGCTTTTTGCTTGACACAACAGAGCAAAAAAGCATGAAGAATCATATTTTCTTACATAAAACATTCCATGTAATCTTATCAAAATAATCTTCCTGTACTGTTCCTTCAGTTTGGTATAGCCTGGATAAGATATTTTGTGAGCTTATTCAATAATTATTAATAATTAAAATTTTCAAACTTCCTTAATTTAGTAAAACATAGAGAAATAGTTAGCTGTGTGGGATGGACTACAGCTGACGAGCTATATTCCTGTAGTGATGATCACCAAATTATGAAATGGAACCTTTTAACTAGCGAGACTACTCGAGTAGTGAAACTTCCAGATGATATTTATCCCATAGATCTTCACTGGTTTCCCAGAAGTATAGGTGGGAAGAAACAGTCCCATGCCGAGAGCTTTGTTCTAACAAGTTCTGATGGTAAGTCAATTTAAAATACTTATAATTTCATACCACTTTGTTCTTATGTCTTTCCAATACATGAGAAATTATTTGCAGTTAGTTAAATAGTCTGCAATACAGCAGTTTCAAATACCTGCACACCAAGTTGCACTGGTGTAAAATTAATAATTTTTTCAAATTTAGTACATTGTTTTACTATCATTTTCTCTGATACAATGTTATCAAACATACCTCTGACAGCAGATACATAATTTTTTTTATGTAAGGTCCAGTTCTACCATCTTCTATCCATTTCATAAACCAGTAGCTTTAAATATGCCTGCACTGCATGCCTACATAAATACTATATCTCTTACAGTTATGAAAACTGAAGTTGACCAAGTTACTGAAATTGCTTAACTGAGATGTTTAATATCAGTGTGCTCTTTCTTGGGCACGTTACAAGAGCATGTCTTGTATTAGGCTTCTGTGAAGTCCTGAATATCCCTCTAAAGCATCTAGTTCTGGCTGATGTCAGAGATGTAAGACTACTATGTATGGCCACTATACTGGCAGGTGTATATATACACATTTGTCCAGTATGCTGGTGTACTATTACTAGATTATATGATCCAATACAGCAGCTGTACGGATTCTGTTTTGTGGAAGGGAGGTGGGAGCAAGAAGGTTTGATGATTGCTTGGGGAATTTTTCCTCCTCTCCAAAGAGACTCAGAATTGATTTTGTTTTGACTTGCACACAGTCAAATTTTTCTTCCTTCATAAAGGCAGATACACTCATATCCCCAGTTCAGTGAAGAAATCTTGGGTAATTATTTTACATTTATTATGAAGCAGTCCATACTGTTCAGGTCAGAGTTTGTCTCCTTAGTACTGTAATGGGGATTGTGTTCCATGCCATCAGGAGTTTTCAGTGCAAGCTTTCCCCTTTGGTTTTTTCCCTCATCCCTTTTCTTTAAGGAAAAACATTTGGAGTTTCTTCTTGATGATCTAATTCTTTGTTTGAACAAAATACGAAAAGTAGTGGTAAAAATAAATTTTCTTAACACGCCCTGCCCCTTTTATTTATGTTACAAAGAACCTACCATTTGGAAACACTGTAGTTCAGGTGAGAGTGTTCCTTTCTGAACCTACCAATTTTAAAAAGGGGTTGATCCTTTATGAAATCTGCTGGTTTACATTGACCTTGTTATAAAAATTACATTGGAATGAAAACTCTGCTAAGAAACAAGTCCTTGATGTAGACTGGGACTGCCTCACTGACAGTCCACTGGCAAGAACTTGCTGATGGGGTTGGTGTATTAGTTTGTGAATGATTTCTGATACTTTCATATGTTAATCCAAACTACAGGTGACTTGGAAGAGCTGTATGACTTGCAGAAGCTGGACAGTCCTTATGCCAATCTTAACTTTTAAAACCTTTGTTTGTTACTCAGTTGATAATGCTGTTGAAGGTTTCAAAGTTAATTAAATTATCCTGCTGGTACTAGTATTTATCTGCCACAAAAAGGCAGATCACATCAACATACTAAACTTAACTTATATTCTTTTGTCAGTGGTCAAAGATCTTGGTGGTAGTGCTCTATTTCTACACAGATGGTAATAATGGGAATTTCTCAACACTGAACTCAAAGCAATATGCTGCTCTAAATTCTCTGCCAATTTTTTCAGACAGAACAGATCATGGTCAATTGTTGTAGAGAGTTTCCATCAGGATAATGGAGGCCATCTGCCCATGACCCTGTTGATAGCTTTCACAGGGACCTACTGATAGTTTTAATGGGACTGATGGATAATTTCCAGCTAACTTCTGCCCATGTTTTGTCCAGAACCTTGAATTTGTGGGTCTAGTATGTTTTCTTTGGTGAGGGGAACTTACTGTAGGCTTTTGGCTAGCTTAACAGTGAGCTTGATTGGGAACAGAAGGTTTGTTTCTGGGCATTAGCAGTCTGGAGCTGATGCATCCAGCATGGCTTTCTGTATGGATGGAGAGAAGTAATATGTATTTGAAGAAGGTAGAGGGAATTCATTCCTTGCATGACATCTTGGTGATTTCTCTAACTTTTGGCAATAGTTGCACTTAAAAATTAGGAGAGCTTAGAGTTCAGTTCACTGAGGGGAGGCCAAGATTTCTTCAAGATATTCAGTACTTCCTAAGGAATAAATGCGCTGAATTTATGGAACAAATGCAGGACATCTTTTGGCCAGTGTCTGAAGGTTGGCTCCCTATAGCTTCCCAGATGTGCGTGGGGAGTGAAGATGAGGAGGCAAGTTTGACCAAGTAGAGCTGTAATTTTTGCAATACTTGATGCTGAATTTTACTGTGAATTTTAGGCAGCTGGGTCTAAGGAAGCATTGCTGGTAGAGCTTTTAAGGTGAAAGTGGAAGCTTTTGTGAGAGCTGAAAGCAAGATTCATTTGTATCAATTAATGTTTGCATGCATTATACTATTATGCTTGGGGGGGCAGAGTACATAAACAAAGATGTTCTTGAGAAATTCAGTAAATGATCAGTATTAACTGAGCTGATTTCTGTGGTATTTGTATTCTTTTTCTTTCAATGATAAACATGGGATGGAGGGAGTTCAGTAAATCAGCTGGTGCTCTTAATTCCATGCTTTTTTCTCCTTCCTTTTTCTTTCTCAGTTTTCACATTTGTATTTCTAATGTCCTGTTTCTGTAAAGTTCTAAATTGTATGTGTAAATATTGAGCAACTGTAGTAAGTCAGATCTTCTGCTAATTTATCCAATTTTCCAATATTATTAAAATAGTATGCTAGTATTTCATGTTCTGCTTGAATAATGCTTTGATGGTTAATTGAAGAAAGATATGAGGGCTACTACTACCTTCTTGAAAAAGATTACTTTTAAAATTCTGCTATGCAATTTTTCTCTCTCATTTTTCTCTGGCTTTTATATCACAAAGAAATGAAAGGAAAAATAAATTGTATTCATAGATGTGTTTAGACAGGTTGAAAGTTGATTTTTTTTTTCAGAAGTGTTAAAAAATTAGCCTGTCGCAGGAGCTGTACATTCGAAAGTACTTTAGTCTATATGTGAGCCCAGTGCAAATTTAGGTAAGATACTAGTTCTTAAGTGCAGTGTGTAGTAGGTATGAGTGCTTACCCTTCTCCTGTAAGTGGATTAAGTGAAACTGCAGCAGAGTGCTACAGTTTAGGAATAAAGGTTCATGAATAGCACCATGTATCAGTAGTGCCCAGAATCTTTTCCACAATGCGCTAGGACCTTTGCAATTAACGACTAGAAGTTGGATTACTTTAAGTGACATAAGTCAATGGCAGAGGTTTCAAGTGAGGGGGTATTGCAGCTCACAGATGATTTTTCTTGCTGCTCAAGATTTTAGTTTTGTGTGACCAACAAATTCTAAACCAGTCTCTTATCATTGGTCTGCATTTTTCTCGAAAAGATTTTTGTGTTTATTTGCTTATAACTTTTACCAAACTTTTTTTGTCTAACTTAAAGTTAGAAGTACTTTATAAGGACTTCAGTTACAAGACGCAGTGAGAGGAAGGTTAGGAAAAATGCTGTCTCCTCCACAACAGTAAAAAAAAAAAATTGAAGGTTACTGAATGAGACAAAAATTCTGTGAAATATGTAAATGGTCATGTACTTATATCTCTCTTAGAATTCATGTGCACTTGAGAGTCTGTCAGTTCTATCATTGTCCAGCTTTTGGAGATCAGCTTGATTAACTTTCACTTTCTTTTAATGCAGCTGTCTCTTGCTTGCATGCAGCATAAACTGTTTTGGCTATCTTTGCCAACTTCATTGCAGTGAGTTGTTTTTTGGTTTTTCTTTTTTACAAATGTGTAGGACCTTCAAACTGTCCAGTTGTCAGCACATCCCTGAGGCTTATCATCTTAATGGTGGTGTAGCTGGGATAGGTATTGTCTGATCAAAGTCTGCAATCCGCTAACGTCCCCCTTTCCCAAGATGACACATTCTTCAAGCCAGTCCGATGACCAGTCGTTAGATAAATTTATATTGTTCAGTGAGTCGAGTTTGTATTCAGCCCTTGCATTCCTTCTGGACATCTGGGGCCTTTATTGCTATTCCTGTTGTGAATTTGAATGCTACTGTTTTGCTAGCATAGCACAGCGCAAAGTAGAACTGAGCATTGCTGGCTGGATTGCTATTTAAACTAAACACTTTATGGTTGTTACAGAGCAGTAGATACTCTGCAGTAGGAAGATAACATGCAATATTGCAGAAGGAAGATAGGATGTAATTTCTATTTAAGTGAACAGAGTAAATCCCAACTTGTTTATATGAGTGCTAAATGTAAACAGAACTGGATGAAGAAACTTTTTTTTTTCCCTTAAAGTTCTGTTCCCTAAGAAAATGAGACTTCCATGGCCAGTGTTGTAGGGGGACTGGCTGTAACTTTGGAGCTCCTTGGTCGGTTTTATGGAATGAGGCTGCTATGTGATGGACAAATGCCCACTGAGGGGCAGCTGTGGCATGGGCTGCAGACATTTCACGCTGGGAGGAGTTGGTGTTCTTGCTCTCACTGAAGGGAAATGTTCAGCTGGAGTCCTTCTTTAGACAGGAGGGAGTCCAGCAACACAAGTTGATTTGGTTTGCTGTTACTTATGAAATTAGTTGGTTTTGCCATAATTAGTTCACAGATCACAACACCTGAGATCTTGTTTTGCCTTGAACAAGTTAGTACTTTATTCTTTCTTGTAGGGATCTCTTTACCTGCTTAACTGTTGTTAGGACTAAGGGATAAGCTCTTAGCATTGATCAGTAAGCTCATCCTGAACCTTCAATTTCTGAAAAACTGTTCATGAGATGTATTTACCAAAAAATCGTAGGGTTTTGGTGTTGGATTTGTTTTGGGTTGTTTGTTGGGTTTTTTTTAAGTGAAATTGAAATACAAACCAGTCCTAACCTAATTTGTGAAAGAATGAATTGAGATAAAAACTTACTGTAGAAAATTTCCAAGTTTTTATCTCCTAGTGTAATTTAGCACTTTCAATAAAGACAACTTACCTTGTAAAGACTTTTTTTGCATATGCAAGTGTATTATTGCATTGTAAAAGTGCATGAACAATTTTTGTTGCTTAATTGCTATTTTCTGAAAACCTTACATTTAAAATTCTGTTTAACTATTACTTATGTAGCATGCCTTATGTGTTAAGCCTGCAATTTTCCTGCAACAGCTAATTCATCTCTGTGATAAGGATTCCTGGAAATGTGCTGAATCCAATGGAAAAGGAGTATAATGTCTTTACAGGGTTGCCTTAATTCCTGGTTGAACTCCAGATGTTTGTGAAATTAGAGCAAATGTAAATTTAATCCTCTTGGGTTTTCTTCCGAGATGCATCTCTTGTGGGATATTGTTCTTTTACTTCCTACTTACATTGGTCTTGTTGCTGCTTTTTTACAAAAATAAAGAATATGTTTGACTTTAAACTGCTTAGTAAGCACAAATCATAAGTGAATAGACCTATTTTTTCAACTTTTTAATGTTATTGATAATTTTACATTAGGTCAGCATTTAAGAGTCTATGAAAAGTAATGAACAAAACATACAAGTTTCATATTCTGTATGTATAGGCTGCTAATCTCCCACTTGAAATTCCTCCAAAACTGGAGAGTCACTTTAAGACTGAGGACAGCGTCTGGCTTCAGTACATAATAAAAATAAAGGAACAGTATTTTACAAGTCTGAAATGTAAAGTAAGATTAGGTTGAATCACTTCTATCTACTCCAAGCATACAGCTAAGATTTTCCCTTTCTTAATTGTGTATAAGGCAGCAAGTTCTAATTTGAAAGCCTCTACTACCTCAGTGTTAAGTTGAAGAACAGAAGGCAGAGAAATCCATTGAAACATTGCTTTTGGAGCAACCTCTACGTGTGAATGCAGTGAAAAAAAGCAGCATCTAACGAGTTGCATCATTTGCCATCGGCTGTAAATTCACGTGTTGGAAAAGAAGTTGCAGGATGATTGCAGTTGATATCCATGAAAACTTGATTTGGCCCTGTTCTGCATAGGTGTTGTGATACAGTTTTTAAATGCATGATCGTGTTTTTTCCAGGTGAATTCTGTCAGTGCCTAAGGTGGACCTGCTTTTATATGAAACTGTATTCTTTCCTGCTAGCCTACAATTTGCCATGTTTCAGTGTTTGAAAGATGCCTTGTGAAAGAAGTAAGAGCTTGTAGAGTGGGAAAGGATTCAAAAGATCGGTAAATGAGTTGAATGTTTCCCTGTATAACAGGGTTTTATCCTGTACTCTGTGACATGGCCCATTGTTTTCCTGATAATGTGACCTAGACCGAAGTATTCAGTTGCTTGCCAACTGTCTGTTCTTTCATTTTAATTTATTTTTTTCTCGTATGTGTTGGGGTGTTTGCTTACAGAAGTATTGAGGTCTTACGGAGTCTACCTGGGTCAGTGGAAGCTATTGTTTCAATATATAAAATGCCATAGAATTCTTTGTATCCTTAAAAAAGTGATTCTGAACATTTCAGATTGGATGCTGAAACATTTTTGCAATGGAAATTAGTGAAATATGTTCATAATGGCTATGAAGACCTCAGCCACTTAATGATGAATACTGTAGGTGATGGCATGAAAATACTTACATTTTAGTATTCTGCAGTGCAAAAGGTCTTGGCTACAGACTGAACAAGTACGCTATGCATCGAATAAGGCAGGTGATCAGAAAATTAAAGATGTTTATTAATGGATTATTTTAAAACCACAAAAGGCCCTTTTGACAATTTAATCAGAGAAAATGGCATTTAGCTGTGGAATTCCTGTGAATCCAGTTATTGTTTTAGACAAAAAATCAGAATCTCAGACCTGAGCGATGTTCTATAAAAGAACTGATGCATTAATTATATAAAATACATTTTATACTTATAAAATAACCATAAAATAACATAATGCATTAAATGTGGACTTCCAGTCCTGAACATTTTAGGAAATTAAAAATGAACTGAATGAGGAAGAAGTGGTCTTAGTAATATTAGTTCTGTGAATTCAGAAAAAAAAAGAGCTTAGCTGTTTGGAGTACTCTGGTAGATATGAATAGAAGGGATAAAGAAAAGCAAAAATTTGTAGTTGTACATGGTATTTGAAATGGTCTGTGCAAATCAACTCGTTTATACAAATCATTCTTTTTCTTCTGTATTAAAAGTCTTTTGCTTGGAAATCTTGCATTGGCAGAGATTTGGCTGGATCATTGTGCCGTTTTGTTTATGTACTTAAGTAAAATGAAGACAAAGTCTGATTGTATTAATGTGAATAATACTGTGGAGAGCTCTGATTGTATGTATCATGGTTATTTACTGACAGATCTACCAGAATGTTTTTTCTTTGGTTTCAGTCTGGCTTTGTTGTTTGTTGTTAGAGGTTTTTTGTATTTTTGCTTGGTTGTGGTTTGTTTTGGTTTTTTTTTCCTTTTTTAATTTAAGTGCAAAAATAAAAGTTGTTTCAAGCTTCTGGCAGTGCAGGCCACTTAAATCCTGCCATCTTGGCTACTGTAATTTGAATGTGCGTGTAGTGCGGTGGTGTCATTACCTTCTACGCAGTTCGTAGTTAACTCTGTTACCACCTGCGTACGCATATTGGTCTTGATAAGGTAGCCCTTTACTGAAACAGGTATTTAGTTTCCGGTTCTGGCTGATCAGGTGTGGTCTGTTCTGTAATTCATATTCTCAAGCAAGATGTTATTAATAGAAAAATTATCCCAGCTGAAGTGATGGAGCATTTGCACGGACTTAGTGCAAGGTATCTGTGTACTGTTCACCTCCAAGAGTTCTGGTCGCTCTGGAAATTGCTTATAGTTGCTCACTTTCTGGCAGATTAGATAAAATCATTTTTAAAAAGTTTTGGTTTCAAAGTAGTTAATTTGAATCACTGAACTATTCTAAGCCATGCGTTTGTTCTGCCACATGTTTCCAAGTCCTCCTTTGTCTGCTCTTTGGTCCAGTTTAAATTTGATCTTCCTGGATTTAAGCAACATCCCTCATTTGGAAAGAAAGACTTCCTCATGCTTCTGTTGAAATCATTAATAGCTTTGTTTTTGGCTTCTGTGAATTTCCATAACAGCTCCATAATGCAAGCAGTAATACTTCCGCAGAGCAACGCACTCGCTGATGGTCAGATTGTTCTAGCTTTTCCATTATCCCTTTGGTGTTGAGTGATTTTTCAGATCTTAAAAAAAAGAAAAGACAAGGACCCTCCTGGGCTGCAGCATATCTACCTCTGTTTGTTAGCTTTCAGACAAAGAAATGACATCAGGCAGTTGTGGCCCCAGAGAAACACCCAAACTTTAGAGGGACATAAGAAAAATGAACAGGCAAAACAAAGATAATACATACCAAAAGGATGGATTGGGCTAATCATAGCTGTGAACAACATAACTGCATGTTTTGTTCTTTTTTGTTGGTTTCTTCATCATGTTTTGCGCGGGTATTTTTAAGAGAAGACGATACTGTTACTGTCATAAATACCAATTCACAAAATTAGACACACTATTTCTATCTTGAACCTTTCTTTAGGGAAGTTCCACTTGATTTCAAAATTAGGAAGAGTGGAGAAAAGTGTAGAAGCACACTGTGGAGCTGTACTTGCAGGAAGGTGGAATTATGAAGGAACAGCACTGGTTACAGGTAAGCATCCTTAAAGTAATGAAGTGTTTTGTAAACGAAAATAACAGAAGAGCTCTTTCAAAATAAAGCCTTTTGGTTTTTTAATATACAAAGTTGACATGCCATGAAGAAATGTAAGGATACAAAAATAGCCTTAAACAAAATTTATGAAAAGTAAGTGCTTTCAATAAAACGTGTATAATGTAAGTACTTTATTCTATGGGATAAATACAACTAGAATGTTTTGGAAAAATAATCCTTGATGTATGTTTGAAAGATGTAATCCCAAATGTCATAGTTCATATTGTAGTTACATAGAATTTGAGTAGAACTGAGTGTATTAAGTGCTTGCACAATGATCTGGCTTGAAATTCTCATGAGAAGGGGGAAATGGAAACCCAAAATCAACAACGTAAATGAAGTTAGCTATAAGTTACTTTTTTTTAATGTCTTCATTATCACTGCGGTTATTATCACCTTGTTTAATAGGAGTTAATTTTACACTATTTGATTAATGCTGTTTTAGAAGAACGTTGTCTATTTTAATTAATAGAAAATCTAACAAAAACATTTATGTCTCAGTGATCCTATTTATTAGATGTGATCCTATTTACTTGAAAGTAAATTTTTTTAATATCGGAGTGCTTAGATGTTTTGGTGTTCTGTACTTCATAAAGGAGAACATTTTGTTGTTGATTTTTTTTCTTATCTGTTACAAAAAAGTTTGGTAAGTCAGTACATTTGTATCCCTGCAGATGACATTTGGGGTTTTTTAGCCAGCAAAGTTTACTGAGGCCTAATAAGCATCTTGAATGTTCCTGTGCTTCTCTTTCTTCATTATTAGGAGTGGTGTAGATCCAACTGCAGTCTAACTCTCTTCTCTATTGAGGCTGGGAGAGTGATCTCCCAGTGTCTGCATCTCTACATGTCTCTTTGTCCTAAATCTTTTGGTAATTAGTTGCTTTTGGCAGTTTTGTTAAAAACTTCTATCTTGATGTTGAGGGGAAGCTAATTAAATTTCCTGTGATAGACTTCTTTATGGGATTTCTGTTGGTGTCAGAATTTTCTGCAGCCTCCTGTTGATCTAGCCCAGCTGATTTCTTTGGACAAATTCCAACTCAGTCCAGAAGTACTGAAGATAATTTTGGATCTGCTTGTTTCCAGACTCAGTCTGACTCTAAAATGCTGCTTCAAGGAACTCTGTCTGGCATGTTCCTCTGAAATCCCAGAGGGGTAGAAATATTGTCTTTTTAAAGACAGATTTGCCTCAGGAACCTCTCCAAAGAAAAAGTCAAAACTGCCTTTTCAATCTTCCGCCCTCCCCAGAAAGACTGCATGGCACTTATGGGGAGTATGGGAATTCATCACCATATAGGAAGAGTGAATCGTTGATGATACTGTATCAGTATTCTTTATGGCTCTATTTTAACAGTATCAAATGTGCACAAATAAGATTTTTTTACCTTTTTTTTTTTTACACTTCTTAAACACTTAAAAGCTACATCAGTCGGATAGAAAAACCTGAAATCTGGTAAGTAAATTACCTTTGAATGGAAGCGTCCAGGTGTGCATTTTTCCTCATGAGTTGAATCTGGGAGGCCTAAATTAAGGCCCCGAGCTGTTCGTTTTAGATACGATAGCACACTGGGAAATCTGTGTTCTTAATGCATACATAACGATGCTGTATAGTGTATAAGAACTTCATCTTCAGTAAGTAAAGTTTCTCGGTGACACAGTTATGTTATCAAATTTAAGCCTTTCCAAATAGAGCCTTCAGCTATCTTCAGTTTCAGCATTTATCAGCTGTGAAGCCTCCAGTTTAATACATAAAATCTGCTCCTACTCCCTTCGGACTCCTCAGAGACTCATTTAATCAGCCTCTGGGCCATTGAACTGTAAATAGATGAAAAATACTAGCAATGCTGAATAGAAAATACAGAACTTGGGATACTTAAATAGTGATGGGCTTTCTCTTCCCAGGAGCAAGTTCAGATAAGAAGACTACAGGGATTTTCACGAGAGGAAGAGACTTGTTAATACTAGCAGAAGAACAGTCGTAAATATCTTTTTCCTTAACATACTGTCTATTTGCTTTTTAGGAAGACTACATAAACAACAGTTACCTGTAAGAAGACCTGAATTTATTTTAACTTTAGTGTTTGCTAGATAAGTACAAGTACCATGTTTGTTAGACTTATGATTGCATTTAAGTTGATGATTTCTGTGATAACTTTACAGTTGGTGAAGATGGCCAAGTGAAAATCTGGTCTAAAAGTGGAATGCTGAGATCCACTTTAGCTCAGCAAGGTAAGTTAATTTTCTTAAAGTTCCATTAGAACTTTGTAATTTGGGGTATTACAAAATATATCTAAATAACAGACCCTAAATCTAGCAGTAATGGTTTGTTTAAGGATCTTAAGGCTTAGATAAACTGAACTAAAATTAAATGTAAATCACAGTTGAATACAAGGGGAACTGGATTTTTAATAAGATTATTATCTTAAATAAATTTTTAAAATTCTTCAACTTAAAAGTATTATTGCAACACTTTTAGTCAAGGCTAAATAATTAAAAATTTAAAAATCCAGCTTTTAATACTAAGCCACAGACTCTTACACTGAACCTGGAAAAAAAAAGTCTCTAAAAGCATTGCAAGAGTGCTTGAAAAATGCAAAGGGTGTGTAGGGTACTTCCTCTGAACTTTAAAACTCTTAACAGTTGTTGGTTCATCTGTCTATTTAACCCAGTAATTAATTTAGTATATGCAAACAGTCCTACTGAAGTGAAACGATCCCTGTGCTTAACTTCTGTGTTGAACTGGGGCTATGGAGACCTAACCTTGATCTTGGCTTTGTAACTACGGTTTTATGCATGCTAGGGCATTCCAGTTATTTTTGTTTAAGTCAATTTAAAATCACATTACTGTGAAGTGCATCAGTGTAAGCTGCAAATACGTATTTGCACAAATGTTGTTTGATATTTTAAAAATGCTGTTTTTATAATCCTAATTTATAAATTTTTGTACTATTTCAGTGAACATACTGATCTAGGTGTTGTTTTTCAGACTTCATACACTGAGATCGTGTGACTTTCTGACATTTTTTAAGAAACCACATGCACCTGGGGTTGGGTGAAATGTCAGACCCTTATCTCTTTCTAAAACAAATTATCTAAATTCTTTCAACCTGTTGAAGGCATTTTAACCACAGGAGTGAATGTAAAATGTATTTCAATTCTGTTAAGGAAGTTCGTATTCAGATGTAATGTTTTTTCATGCTTGCAATGTAAAAAGATAAGCCAACTGAACTACAGTTTTAAAAGAGGAAAAAAAAAACCCCAACAAACCAGCACACACTCTTCACTGTTTCTCAGTTGATAAATTTTTTTTTATGTTTAACTAAGCTTATCTGAAGCTTATAAAATAAGAGACATGTTGAAGTTCGCAATATGCAAGCTGAATTTTCATTGATTTCTTAGAGTTTCTGGTACAGTTGACTCCCCATGGAATAATTGTCTTTTTGTATTTGTGTTTTAAGATAAGATTCTAAGTGAAGAAACTTTACATTTATAGGATCAGATTCCCACAGACTCCTCTGTAAACGACTGACATACCTGGGATCAGGCTAGGATTCTGCGGAAATTGTTATAGAATGAATCATACAATGGTTTGGGTTGGAAGCGACCTTTAAAGATCATCCACTTCCAGCCCTCTGCCATGTGCGGGACACCTTGCACTGGACCAGGCTGCTCAAAGCCCCATCCAGCCTGGCCTTGAACACTTCCAGGGTTGGGTCATCCACAGCTTATCTGGGCAACCTGTTCCACCACCCTCATAGTGAAGAAGCGTTATATTGTTTAAGAATGGTATATCATGTTTGAGCTAATTTTTCGCTTCCTTTATCATCTCCTTGCAAAATGAAAGGATTACCATTGCTAACATTCTACTCATTCCACTCTTTGTATTAGAAATAAATTTTCAGGCTTGTATCTTTGGATGGTAGTCCAGATGCCTATTCCATCTTTGGATTATTACTGACTACAAAAACATGAACATACACTTTTCCCTTTTCAGCTTTTTCAGTGCTATAAGTACCGGTCTCTCTGGTCACATGTCCTTCCATCATGCTGATGCATGGAATAAAGTTAGTGGGACCCCATAGCCTCTACTGCATTCAGCCTCTAGCTGTAATATTACCGTTGTGGCTGTGGTGTTCTTTGAGCCTGATCTCGCTTCTTCATCCTTAGATTATCTTAATAGTCTTCCTTTTGTTCCTCCTTTTCCTTAAACTGAAAGCTTTTTAAAAAACCGCTGTATTTGCAATCCTCTTGGCTTTCAGCAGACGCAGCGTATTGATATATTTTTATGAGGTAATTTTTTTCATGGCGCTCTGGTATGTGTTGGTAACCCACATGATTATGCTTAAAGCAGGATTTATCTGTATACACTGCAGCATGACCCTGTGCTCAAAGTGTCTGTGTTCCTTTGGAGAGAGCTACAGAACTGTGATGAGTAGGGTGTACTGAAGGTCCACATTTGAAAGAAAAGATGGCTCTAGCAGCATGAATTTTTAGGGTGCTTTGTAGAGTCTGACACTAAGATTGTTTGGGGTGAAGTCTATAGTGTCAGTGGTGTCACCTGCACTGGGTCCTTCACAGGACAAACATCTGCTTAGCAGGACCCATGCTGAGCTGACAGTTGCATAGCCTCTCTTGAAATGTCTGTCTAAAATTGCTACTGCTGAGCTTCCTAAATCACTGGCTCTCTAACCCGCTAAGTCCTCTACGGAGCCAAAGGTATAGGTCAAGCTGAAAATTAAGTAGAGTGCAGTTGTGCCTTCCTCACTACCATCAAGATTATTCTGCAGTGCTATTTCCCTAGCTTATCCCACCAGTGAAGCTGACAGCTTTGCTGATAACTTTACTCTTATTCCAAGATCTGAGAATCTTCGGGGAGGGAAAACAGGCACGCCAGCCTCATGGATCCACCCCAAGTATTCCATTGCTAGAGCACCTGCTTCCATCCTGGCAACTATTCTGGTGTCCCTAATACCAGTCAGAGAATAACTCCTTATGGAAAAGTCATATTTTAAATCCATGGGATGGCTTTATTTCTTGTGTGATGGAAACTTACTTTAAGAGCATGTGTCGAAGGACATCACCACAACCTTTATGAAAATACACATACATCGTGCAGACCAAGTCAGTGCTCTCCATGGGCTTTTTGATTCTCAGTGAAGCCATGACTTCCCATTATAAAAGAATATGACACTTATTTATCTTTTAAACATCATTATCCAAGGACCCATTGTTTCTGTGCCACACATTCTACCAGTTTACCTCGGATTGATTTCTAGTTTTTCAGGTGATTGATGTCATCTTTCTTTGAAATTTAATGTGTCATCTAGTACTCTCCGGACCATCTCTTTCTTCAGTAGTTCTCTTTTGGCCCTGCTGAATTTCTGATGGGCTTCCAGTGATTAGTATGCTGAGAAAGCACCGAGGAGTAATACGAATAATTGGTGTATAGATTGCCTTTTAGGTTAACGGAAGCAAAATCACAACAGTTGCAATGTAAACAGTTTAATTACGACATGTTTGTTGTGTAGTGGAACTTGTTTTTTATTGTATTTATTTGGAACTGTATTCCAAATGTAGCTCCTATTTTTTGTGCTGCCACAGAGAGACAAAAATTGTCTGAATTAATGTTTCTACTCCTGTGAAAGTAAAAAGTCTCACACGGATTTAGTGTTGTAATTATCTGCTGTGGCTGAAAGTGTCAGAGTGAGTGCTCTATCACTCCTGCACTCAACTCTAGCTCTTTCTGTGCTGGATGCACTGGCCACGGGAATGCTTCATTGGGGACTAACATCTGCTAGTAGAGCACTGAGATGTGAAAAGCCCACCCTGTGTGCTTAACGTTGATGTTCCTTCTTCAGATCTTCTCTCAGTCCACCTTTCTTGCTTTTCTCACTCTTTTTCTCAGAGAGTACTTTTTTCCTGAAACTTTATCACCAATGCAATTCACTGCAGTTTGTTCTGCTGAATTTTTCTTTCCACAGCAATGCAATGTGTTGGCAGTCTTTTCCCAACCAAGTTCTCGTTAAGTGCAGAAGGAAATGAGTTAACTTAGCTCCTGCTGTTAAGCCCTGGAAATTGTGGTTAAGTAGTCAGCCATCATAAAAAAGTTAAACATTTGGTTTAAATATAAAAGTCTTCTGATTGTTAAATCAGCATTAAAGCAGGATGAAAATTAGTTTATTTAGAATTTCTGTGCAGCTGGTGACAGAATTTATGTCATTTTCAACATAAATTGCTGCCAGTAAGAAAATAGCTAGTGCCAGATTTACTGAATATATGTTGCATGTTTCTGAGTTGTCTCCTGTAATGGTGGATGAGTTAAAAAAAACCAAAAACAAACAACAAAAACCATCATTCTTTATTTCTAAGTAACATAAAATAAACACCTTCCTAAAATAAAATACATGAGGTACAAAAATATTGGGGAGCAATATTGACACCAGGTCTTACTTCAGAGTTTTGAGTATTTGGAAGCTCAAATCAAGTTTAGTGTGCGGAATTGATGTAGCTGTAATAAAATCAGGTTTTTGTTCAGACAGAAAATTCAAAGGCTTAAGTGTTGAGATATTAGATGATGTTAGGACAGTTGATACTGCAGTTCAATCGCTTAAGTATCTAAATCTCATCAGATTATTCCCATAAAAATATATTTCGGAGTCATTTTTTGAAATGGAATTTACTATGCCAAAAGTGTCTTTGAAAATTTTACCCTGTAAGAGCATTTCTTAAGCCGTTTGGGGTTTTTTTTATTACCATAAATTATAGATGTCCAAAAAATGGCTTATTTTCTCAATTTTAATTGATTTGATCGTCGCTTAGGTGCTTGTGTTTAGAGAATCGAATCACGTCTTTAAAGGCCTCATTTCTTCCAGTGAGAATATTCAGTCTGTTAGAGAAAAACAGACGCCTGAAATAAGCCCTCTCTTTCCGATTTCAGAAGCAAGTTTTACAAAAAGCAAAAAGAATGGTCTGGCAGGGACTTGTTACACAGTCTCCCTCCTTGCAGTTTTATATGCACTGTTTCCATGTCTTGTAATGTTGAGACTGTGCTGAAACTTGCTGTCCATTGCTACAGGGCTTTTGCTGTGACAGAAATAAAGGCTTGGGCATACTCTTAATTTTCGTAGTTTTATTTGTAAGGAATCAAGTAGCGTGATACTTTGATTCTTCTTCAGGGGAGGCTAATCCTGTCAAGTACTATGGAAAATATTTGCATAGTTGGCAAGTCTGATTCCCCCCCACCCCGATGCTTTTTCCATGTAGTTTTTTACTTATATTTTCAAAAAAGGTCATTTGAAAACTGCAACGTAACATGTTTTTATAAATGGAACAGTCAGCTTTATTCTAGGTACATCATTGTAGAGTTTTTAATCTGCAAAAAAAATGTTTTCATTAATTGGGAAAAATCTGTGAAGTCTGCAGGCCACTCTTTCTAGTTTTATTTGTTGTAATTTGTTTTGTTCTGTAAGTTGTTTGTGTATGGGATGTTTGGGTTTTTTATATGTGCAGCAAAACAAAAATATGTGTTTTGTTAGAGGCTTAATTATGGAGCCTAAACATCTTACAAAGAATAATTTATGCGCAAGACAAAGCTTCTACCTACATTTGTGTTTAGTCTCACCATTGTAGGTGAAAAGAGCTATTTTCTCATGACTGTTGATATGTATTAGGATGACTGTTGTCATGTTGATTTTCTGTATCTCTTAAGTGATAATTGTGAATAAAATTGCATCAGAGTATAAAAGATGAAGTAAATATAAAATGCAGCCATTATTGTTTGTTTTCTGGAGTTGTGTAAAACTGCACTTCTAAAAAGTTTTACAAATTAATAGCACGGTAAATGGCAATAGAGAATGAGGTTTCAGAAAGATGCATTATTGAAACCACAGTATTAAAGTGATAGGTGGTGGACCGTCCAACCTGACTTGCTGGGCTTACTTCTGAGACAAATAGTTGGTTTTAAATTAGGTATCGGTCAGCATCACAGTTAATAGTCTCAGCATTGGATTTAATCGTATTCTAGGTATTCTGGCAAACAAATTTGTGGGGGTTTCAAGGTAAACATGAAATAGTTTTGTAGGTATTTGTAGGAAGTGTCTTCAAATTAAACAGACAGCAAGAGAGAAGTTCTGAAGATTTGACAGCTGGGCATTGAAGGCTGACTTTGTGGACTCATTAGTTGGGAAGAGTTTACATTTTAATACTGCATGAAAGATGCCATGATGCAGATAGACCTTAAAAGTAAATTGGCCATGAAGGTCTTTATTTGATACGATAGAGAAAATTGTACACATGGAAAGGGCACCACAAATCTCTGCAGTGTCCCAGTTAACCATCAGCCAGGGGTTCACTACATAAAGGTGTGAGAGAAGCACCTTAAAGATGAAAAGTGACCCAAAGGTGAGAAGGACAATGTCTTAGATTAGACAATATCTTAGAATAATTGGTCAGATTTTTGTTTTTATTTTAAGAGTGGGGAAACAATGATTGGGGATATATACAGGAGGTTCAGTGAAGCTGAAGAAACAAAATTTTCTAGTTATCAAGATGATTTGACTAAAGAACTCCTCTTACAGTAGAAGAAGAAATTCGGTGATTTTAATTCTTCCAGAAGTGGTTTTAGAGAGAGCATGAAATGAAGCAGCAGGTGGTAAATGTAGTCAGAGTCTGCTGGGACAGACTTTGCAATAAAATCAGTAGGTCTTAAGTGATGCATTGAAAAAATTGATAGGTACAGTATGAGAAAAGGAGGTACCTATAGCAGTAGTAAAGTCATACGTATTTTCAGGAACCCAGATGTAATATTGGACAAGCCAATAATTAATTATTTGTTTTGCAAAGGGTTGATTTGTTCAGAGTTAAATTGAGAGTAGCCCCATTGAAAGTAGTAGGTGTTTGGCAGTTTACTCAAGTGAATTTGCCAGGACTTCACTCTATGTATTTTTATTTCCTTGAGGAGCGTTGGAAGGGTATGAAGCATGAGCTAAAGTCTTCCGAGTTGTCTTTCTGGGTTGCGTCTGTTACTGCTGTTCTGTGGCTTTCTAAAACATGAAGTGAACCAGTAAACATGGCCATAAGTGCAGTCAGACAAGTGCAGAAGTCAAATGGTTGCCCCTGGTTTGGTTTTTTCCCTCTCCTGAATTTTTGATGTATGATATGAAGTAACCAGTTTGAAGTGGCTGTAGCAGTTTCTGCATAATTTGATCATCTAAGTCATAAGAAAAATTTTTTTTCTTTTTGTTTACAGGAACACCAGTGTACTCAGTAGCCTGGGGACCTGATTCTGAAAAAGTTCTCTATACTTCAGGGAAGCAGCTCATTATTAAACCTCTTCAGCCAAATGCAAAAGTTTTGCAGGTATCTAATACATTAAGGTTGTCTCAGACTTCCACATGAAAACTTTTTTTCAGTTTATCTAGAGTTTTGCCAAACATAAAACGTTTGTGCTAAAATTTTTCATGCAACATGCGTACCCCTCATTTCCTGCCCCTCTCCCCCCCGCTTTTTTTTTGAGAGTCAGGAGATTGTCAATTTTTTTTTAATTTAGAGAAAGGAACAATTTCTGCTGTGGACATACTTCAGGCATGTGATTAAGCATTTCCCTTTTTGCTTTTTATTTATTAAAAGATACAGAAGCCTTTCCCATTTCACTTGTTATGAAAAGGTAAAGATACAGAAGCAATTGTTTAGAACATGCTTTTAGTGCAGATTGTCCTGCTTTCATTCTGCCTTATTCAGGCTGTATTTATTTTTCTGCAGAAGAGATGACGTCTGTGTATTTGTACTGTTGGAAACCCTGACCTACATTGGAGCGTATGAATGCTAGTAAAAAATCAATGATAAATATTAAAAATAGAACTTGTCAGACTTGTTGTATTTATGTTTAATTTTTTTTCCTTTTCAGTGGAAAGCCCATGACGGACTTATTTTAAAAACTGACTGGAACTCAGTTAATGATCTTATTCTTTCTGCAGGTGAAGATTGTAAATATAAGGTGTGTACCAGTTACCTTTTTAGGGGAAACTAAATGGCCAAAAAAGATACTAGGCATTCTGATGTTTTCTAATTTTAATAATACTTGAAAGCTCGAAATTAAATGAGAAGTCTTTCAGTTTTCAAGTTTCAACAGTTTTCACTTGTTACCTGAAGTTTTATTATTTGTAAGTACATCTCGCTCTGTCTAATAACATAAAATCAGAAAATTTGTTTTAAAAATACTACAGAATAAAAATAGGTGAAATGCAAATAAAACATACTCCTAAAGGAAAATATGTAGAAATATATAAACAATGACTTGAAATAATATAAGCTATCACATACACTGAAAGAGGTAATGATATTTAAAATTAGAGGGGATAAAGATACTGTTTTCTGTTACAGGAGCATTAGTGAATCCCTTAAGAAATTTTTTGGTTAGAATATCTGTATCCAAAATGGAAAGCACATATTGTGTTTCTTCCCTTAAGTAAGAACTTTTTTTTTGCTTGTATCATATTTTAGTTCTATCATTCTCTAAGGGTATAATGACTGTGATTGAAAATGTACAGAAGAAATAAAAAAAAAAAATTATCAAAGTGTTAAAATCAAATTCCTTCACTCTGTGAATTGGCTTCCTGTTATTCTGTTGGCTTCAATCAGTGAGAAAATCTCTTTGGTCTGGAAACCATCTTATTGTTGGGAAATGAGTACAAATAGAATAAACCTTGTGGTTATTTTATAGACTCACAGTAATTTGCAGGAAACAAAACTCATTAGTTCAAAATATTTTATACAGGATAATGTAAGATTTGCCACAGAAGCAAAGCAAAATCTATTGCATTAAACAAACCAATATTGATTAGGAACAACCTTTAATGAGAAGTGAACTTTAATATATGTGACTTTTCTAGTTACGCAAAAAGGTACCGAAGTAACTTAGAGTACATTCCTGCAACTTCTGTGATCGTGAGGGGAAAATGATAGCTTTAGAATAAGTGAAGGTATGCCCAACTATTTTCATAGATATCTATATTTATTTTTATTTTAAAGGTTTGGGACAGTTATGGACGTCTACTGTACAGCTCGCAGCCCCACGAATATCCTATAACATCTGTTGCCTGGGCTGTGGATGGAGAATTATTTGCTGTGGGATCTTTTCATACTTTGCGTCTATGCGATAAAACTGGGGTAAGTAACAGCTCTAAGAAATAGCAGATGTGGACTTGTACAAATTTATTGATAATACAGTAAATATTCCTGAGGATATACGTGTACAGGCAGGTACTTTTATTAGCAAAAACTAGTCGTGTCTTCCAGCACCTTTCTACTGGGTGCATCTGACTAAGATACTGCCTTCTTGATCTGCTTAGCTGCACTTCTGAATATGTTTTGGATTGGATAAAATTTTGTTATAATATTTTGCCTTTCAGGAAATTTCTTTGTGCATTTTTTAGCTTTTTCCCTTCAAAACACAAAGGGTTTACAAGCGTCTTTTGTAAGGCAATCATGAAACACAGTTAACCACTATAAAAAGCAAGGAGTGTATAACAGTACCCTATCTTAAAAAAGGAGGTAGAAGAACAGTGTCCTGTCCTTTATTATTTACCTTTTTTTTCATGAAAAGTACCAAATACTAAGAGTTGACAAGCACATCTCACGGGGAGATTGCAAAATGCGATTGTCAGGCGTTGGAAATAATATGGCTAAAGCAGTAGTAAAAAGAGGAGCTAAGAGAACATTTGTGCTTCTACTTCTGATGGCTAGACAGGGCACAGTTTTTCAAGCTAAAGACATACTTTAATCCTGTCATCTGAGCATCTCCATTACTTAACTCCTGTGAGAGAAGAAAGGCTCCTAAAGGAGATACCTTTGTTTTTCTTTTTGTTTTTCTTCTTGTTTTTAAATTGATGCTTCGAGATACCTTTGTTTTTCTTTTTGTTTTTCTTTTTTTTTTAAATTGATGCTTGACTCCCAGTTTATTGTTATTGACCTAGGGTTTTTTCCAGCTTGGTCTCCAATTAAAATTAATTTAATGCGGTTTCATCTACCTTCATTGGTATTCTAAGTAAGTTAGCCCAGAGCACAGATTGACCTGATTGTCTCTCTGGATTTCCTGTGGTCCTGCAGCTTTTTATTCAGACTCACGTTGCATTGAACCTTGCTGGTTTGGGACTTTTATTGTTCCATTCTCTACTTATTGTGCTTGTTGCTCTTTTGCTCAGATTGGGAATAACATCATTTGCTGTGGTGTTTTCAGGCATCTTCAGTAGAGCATGGTTCTCCTTACCATGAACTTGGACTAGGTGTTTTGAGTATTTTTACATTTGTGAAGAAGAGCCTTTAAAATTTAAATGAGAAGAGGCATGTAGGATAAGATCTCTTCTGATTTCACTTTCTATACTGATTCTGGTTTCAGTGATCTTTGCTGACAGTCATAAGTGTGAGCCAGGCATTAAATTTGAAGTAAGGATTGCTTCTATTTTCTGTGCCTTTTCCTCTTGCTTTGAAAAATTCCTAGTGTTATTTAATCTGTAGAAGTTCAATTTGGCGGTTATTACCTTGAAGGAAAATGAAAAATACTCACATGCAATCTTCTTTTGGAAAGTGTTTGTTTTCCAATTTTAAAAAAATGTTGTTTTATTTTGATATCTACATTTTTAAGATTTTTATGTTAAGGAGATTCTTATTACCTGTGTGTTACAAACACACTAGAAAGTTCAGCAGAGTAAAATAGTGAGTAGAGTTGGAGCCTGAGGTATGAACTTGTGCAAAAAAATTGGGGTACCACTCACATAGGTAAAAAAGACACTGAAGTAGGTATAAAAGATAATGAAATAAAGAAGATACTTCCTGTCTCTTTAGCATAAGGCTGGAGAGCAGATTGCAATTTCTATCCTTTAATGCTTTTTCATCACTGAAATTATTCTTTTAAAAGAAGATACATCTTACTGTTAGTTTTAACTGCCTTTGTTTTGTTCAAAATTGGATACTATTTCTCTTTGCAGAAAAAAATGGATAAATTGTCTTGATGCATACAGTCATAAAGATTGTTCAGTCACACCTCAGCAGTTAGAGGGTAGGACACTCAGATGGTTAAGTGGCTACATCACCAGTGGGGACATCTTTTCCTCTCCCTGGCATTCTTCTAGTTCGGTTAATGTCAGGCATTGAAGGTGAGATTGTGGCATTATCTTATTTTACACCGGTATTATATTATACCAGCTCGTTGCATGTGCTTGCTGGTTCCCTTAGCAGGGTCCTGTAGGGTTGCCTCAAAGCTTTTGTTCCTAGGCAAGGGCAACAGGAAGATTTTTGTGCCTTTAATATGCCACTTAACTCAACTTGAATGTAATTAAAGCAGTAATCTACCCTGACTGTTGCCTTTCCATCTCCCTATATAAATATGCTGTTGTAGAAGTGTTTATACAGATACCATATTTCACTTGATGAAGCCAAATAAGATATGTTTGTATAAAGCAATTTATAGTAGCATAATTATACCTGTGTTGGACTACTTATGTGACACATACTGGTTTAACCAATCGGACTAGCCGTTTGTATTTTCTTCTCAAAAAACCACTTTAAACCATGCCCTCTTCTTTCACAACCACTTTCCATCTCCTTTCTGAGTACTGGGATCACTGAGCTATATCAGCAAGTGGTAAACTGAAATAAATATGCTCTTGTGTGGGTGAGGCCAACGATTTCAGTTGCATTTTGCACTCAGTACAGATTTATGCTTAAATGTGGCAAAGACTGGTACAGTGGAAAAAGGAAGAAAAATACTAGATTTCTTTTTCTGCTGTCATGTATGCTGTTTTGTAGCATATAGTTTTTGTTTCTGATCCCCAGGGCCTTACTGTTTTTCTTGCTACTTATTATGTAATATAATTTACTCTTAAGTATGGTTCCAACTCCTGCTAGCTGAAACCCAGTGATTTTTTAATCAGCATTTAATATTGAACAGCCTTGTGGACTTTGAAATTTTAATGCCGATAGGTTTATTTTTTCATAAAATTAAGGGTTCATGTACCTGGTTTATTACTCAACTCTTAAAGAAACAAAGACATGTACAGTAGCTAGTGCCAGATGCTTTTGTCTGTTTAGCAGCTAGCAATGATAATTTATTATCTTCAAAAGTCATGATTTTTCATGAAAGTTTCTTTCCTGACATTAAATGTAAATAGTTACTAAAGAACTAGCTTTGCTAGTATTGAGGGAAAAGGAAGAATGATTCACATACCACCAGAGTGATGGAGTTTGAAGAGAACCAGACCTGGCTTTTACTGGTCAACACAGACATTTTTATTATGTCTGATGTAATGGAGCTGTATTGGCAAATTGCTCCTCAGGGAGCCATCAGGCGATATATATATCATTAACTCTTCTCTAGCATATGTGTTCAGTTTGGGGACATAATTAAATTAAATTCGGTTAGTGTATGTTCTTTTCTCTTTTTCTTTCTACCCGGATACTTTGTTCTAGCAGCTTCATGTTAAAAAAGAAAACTACAAATATTATAGTAACTTTTGGAAGTTTTATTTCTTCATTTAAAAATCACTTCTGCTCTGATAGCATTATGTATCTAAAAGAAATTATTACGGCTATCCTACAGAATACCAAACAAAATATATTTAATGTTGAAATTTGTTGTCTGCTTTAGTGCCCATGATCATTAATCCTGCAGAGAGTGCTAAGATTAATCTTAAAGTTTATATATTGAAGTGTAAAGCTGGATGTATTAGCCTTCCTGGTGTTCACAGCTTTTCAGAATCTAATCACTGGGATGGAGGGCAGTGCTTAAAAAGTTCATTTATGTAAGCTATTTCCTGTGGCTCTGCATGCTTCCCTTGACATTACTGATCAGGTCAAAATATTTAGACAGTAAAAGATGGTAAGAATGACTGAAATTCACTGATTTCCTCCTTCCCCACTCCACTCCCACATAAGTATCTTCGAAAATGGACCATACCCATCTGCTCCAAAGACAGGTTGCTTTCCCAGTGCTTTGGAGAGTGTAGAAGGATAACTGATAAAAAATTCAAAAGCTAAATACTGTGGTCAAATTAATCCTTTCAGAATTGCCAACAAAAGCTAGCAAAGATGGACATCAAATTTATGTTTTAATAATGTTGAATGTGTTTATGCATTTGTTTTGAGGAGGCCTTTTAGATTTTCTTCCATTAATGATTGTTTACCCTTAATGGAGATTGATCAGTTTGATTTGATTTTTTGGTTGTTGTTATTTGTTGTGCTTTTCTTGTTAAACCTTTTTTCTGGTCATGTTTATCCACAATCTGTTATCATAAATAAGTTGATGTTTGTTTGCTAAATATTGCCCTTTGATTTACTTTTATCTTGATGTCATCACTATGCTTAGCAAGTGCTTTGTAATGAAAGCAATTCTCTACATAAATCTGTAAGTTCATGGTTTTTAAGTGATTATGTAAACTCTACAAACTCTCTTTTATTATAGAATGAGTTGTGGCCATTTTACTAGACCGGTAGTTTGCATATTTGACTGATTCAGTTATACATGGCTTTTTATATTCCATAACTTGCTCCATAGAATGTCTAATTTTACTAGAAATTCTATTAAAAAAAAATTTGGGAAACTTAATAACATTTAGGGAATATTGTCTAATAGCTGTAGAAAATAAAGGAAAACATTCTGCAAGAGTAACAACTACTTCTCATCTGCCACCCCATTTAAAACAAGCGTGAATATGGTGCTATGGCTGAAAAATATTGAGCTCCATGATAGCATGTTTCTATTCAGCTTTTTCTCAAAAAGATACAAACTTGAACTTAATGAAAGTTGATTACTTTGATTTGATGTCCAGAGTTGGTCATATGTTAAAGAGTTAGCAGTGTTTGTCCTTTCTTTCTTACTTCCTTATTTTTTAAACTGTCAACAAAGAGAAGCTTTGAAAATAATTTCATTGTTTAGCATTAAAGCGATGATTTTTATTCAGGACAGTAAATTATGTGGCTGTTGTAAAATTAACATCATATATCCTTTAAACTAACATTAGATATTAGATAAATATGAAAGCAAGATTTTGAAGGTGAATGCATACAATGCATATGTTTTCGTATTCGTCTGATAGTGCTGAATTGTCCTACACTAGAGCACTACAAAAACCTAAGCAAATCTGTTTTCTATAGAGTTACAATGAGCTTTGATCCCATTACATTTAGTTTTAGTCTTGTTTCACAGAGATACGCATTTGGCAGTGTAACAAAAATAAGGTTTTTTTTCTGTGCTGTCTCTATTTCATCTACCTTTATTAACAGTCATGACCCTGAATTCTTTGTAGCTCAATAAAAGAAAAAAATATTACAGATAAGTTTCCCATGGAGTAATGTTGTTGACCAGTTCTTTCCATGTCAGCATATTTTAATTTATCAGAATTGGCTAATATAACTTTGGGAAGAAAATGAAAACATGTGGATCATCTATGGAAGTAATAATCTATTTAAAGAACTACATCAATGTTTCATTTTCTAAGGTTAAGAATTTATATGGGGCAGTTTGTCATCCTATTTTAGTTCTTAGGCCTAATAATTATGAGAATATGCTTGGATTTCAGGACGTTTTTAGATGTCCTCTGTTTGGCTTTGTTCTTCTAATGCATAGCTTAATACCTCACCTGCAGGTCACGGCTTAGTTCTTGATAATTCATATTTATTACTGGCATCAAGTCCAACAAAAGTTTAAGAAGTCAACAGGAATCCTTCATAGTTCTGTACTTCAGTAGTTGTGTCAAGGATAGTTTCTTCTCTTAAGGTAAATTGCCCTATATTCACATGTAGTGGTGGATTTCCTTACCTCCAGTTACGCATATTGTCTCTGGTTTGTAGAATCTTTTGTAGATTCCTGTGTGGTAGGAATTCAATAACTGTTATATTGTAAAATATCATTATGTTTTATACTCAGGAGAATATCGGGGGGGGGGGTATATAGGCATATATATGTATATATTTCCCACGAGCTAGTTCCATATATGTGTGCATATGCAGGTGTTTCTAATGCACCTAAGTATGGATTTGCTTTGAGTAATTGATTTTTATAATCTCGTAAGATCCAATTTGCCTTCCATTACATCAGAAATGTAATAGTCATTTTCTGATGAGAAGCTTCTGGGCAGTTTGTACTAAAGTGTCGGTTCATCACTCAGAAGTAGTGAGGCTAATTGCCAGCTTTAGTGGCCATTCAGACTATAATATACTTTCAGATGTCAGCTACCTCTGCACTAATGTGAAATGCCCTATGGGGCACAAGGTAAACTGAGCCTTCACTTTAAAAAACAGAACAAAAAAACCAAAACAAAAACAAACCCAAAAAACCCTTTCTTTTCATTTATATCAACTGGGGCATAAAAGGACAAGAGCATGTATTTGCTGTTCGTCCATCCCATGCTCTTGATTCCCGGCGTGGATTGAGGGGGAGATTGCACGTTTTCTTTTTATAAACAAAGGCAAAATAATGGGCGAAGACTATTACTAAAGTCAGTGGATTAGGTATGCTGTGTAAAGTCTGACATCATGGGGAGGTTCAGCAGTATCAGCTTTAGTTCAGCTTATGTCAGCATTCCCTGTTCAAAACTCCACACGCTGGTAAACAGAGCCAAAACAGAGACCAGCCAGGAACAACCAAGCGTCCTTTGCACAGCTGACATCAGTATCACTCTTATAATTTAAAATTTAAGAAAATACTCTTTCTTCACTATGTTTTTTCAAAACATTTATGCTGTGGTATTATGTGGATAACCATTCTTAATTTATTGCATTCAGTCCAGAAATAATAACTAACTCGATCCTTCATAATGAGTTTTGAAGCATCAATATTATACGTGTGAAAGGCTGTCCTTGTTCCTGGGACCCAGAGTTCTCTGAATCTGCTCATTGAAATAATTTCACCAACATCTCGAGAGCCTGCTCAGTTTCCGTTTATGGAAGTCAGACAGTATTTGATGATTATAGTACTTCATCTTTTTACTACATTGCGCAATCGGAAAAGGGAAGCTGAAGTTACTGCTTTTATGTACTTATTTAGTATAATGAAACTTTTATAACTACTATTTTTGTTCTTGAGTTCGTTGATTGAATTAAATGAAAAATTAATTATGACATGGGAAAAGTATAAGCCAAACGGTAATACTAAAGTATAATATTGCACCTAATGTTAGAACAACATTTATACAGTCATTCATATAGTCATATTCATACCCTTTCTTTTCAAACTCAGTGTATTTGGGAAATACATAACAGCTATTTTGGTTTTTAAAAATTGTTCCTGTCTTACAAATGGAGAGCTACATGATTTTTATTATAGCATTTTGTGTACATGATAAATGTACCAGACATCTGCAGGGAGTATGAATCATTGGAGTGGTCTGAATTATACTGAGAGCTTTCAAAAGTAACGAGAAAATAAAACTTGGTAATTGCATTGGTTTTTTTTTTTTTTAATTAGGTTGTAATCTGGAAATATTTTACTGGGTATTTCAACCACCTAAAAAAAAAAGATTTCTGGTGGAAAAAAAGAAGTAGTTTTGGGAATGTATCCTCTCAGAGGTGCAGTGTATCCACTATGCATAAAAAAAGTAGCACCAAAGCCACATTCTTTAAGCTCCTTAAACTGGTTCTTAGTTGATGGCTTGATGCCCCTTTATTATTCATTCTAACTGATGGGTAGATTCTTGGTCGAAGGGAAATGACCTTAGAAACAGCCCTGTCTTTTTGGGAGGATCCCAATATTCAGTTTTGAAATAGTACTTCTTCAAACTGTTCTCAGATAGATCACAACTGGCCAGCTGTGAAAAATATGTCTCAGATGTAGGACATTTAGAGGGTTCTCTGAGTGTGCTTGTTACAATCATTTGTCCTACAACCTCAAGTGCTTACTCATTTGCCATGTAAGGATGTCAGACGTAGTTAAATATTAGGCTCTTAATTACTATGGAGTGTTTCATACAGAATTCATCCCGTTGAGACAGAAGAGTAGGTTATGGACTTTTCTCCAAAACTTGCAATTACCTTCCCCAACTGCAGATCTATAGGCAGTGAATGGCGTGTCTGTGAGCCAAGAGGCATGGAAGCTGAAGCCTTTAAATTGAGTGCTTGAAATTGGAAATTCAGTCAGTGCTGACACTGTCTTTCGCTCACCCTTACGCACGTAGGCAGTAGAAGAGCCTTAACTCAGTAGGTCATCTTACATAGTGTTCTGCAAGTCATTAGCACAACTGGGAGGTTGAATTTCATCCCGTTGTGTTTCCGTGTTATTGAGCGTTTAAGTCTGACACCTTTTATTTTACTGCAATTTTTGTGATTTCATTTCTTATGAATCATACAAAGACTTTGGGTGAAGGACTTGTGTGTGTACTGCAAAAGAAATCAGAATATGAAATGTGTTAGAAACATTAGGTGAGTATTTTCTTCCAACTGTCTCCCCTTTGGTATATCATGTATCCAAAAGTCATGAGAATCCCATGTCTACATTTAACTTCAGTCACATGGGTTGTTTTTCTTACTGACTTGATTCTTAAGATTTCAAATGTGTTTGAATATTTAAGTAGTTCTTCAATTGCTAGATGTTTTTTGAAATACGCTATTACACAGTTCTGAAGAGGCTATAGTTAAGATTTGCTTCTCATTTTAAAACCTGGTTTAATGTCTTCCTAAAAGTCCTTTAAAAAAGTTCATAAAAGTTCATGGAAGTTCATAAAAGTTCTTTTCTTTTTTTTTTTTTTTTTTTTTTTTAATCATCCACTTTCAGGTTAACACTTGTTTGGAGATTTGGGATGATTTGTGTGAACTGTATTTCTGAGATGCAAGACATAGAAAACAAGTGTCTTGGTCTACAAATTCTTCTAGTTTTTTACAAGAATATATTAATAAGGGTCCAGCTGAACTTTAGAGGAGTCTTGTATATAAGGCTGGGGGAATTTAAGAATGAAGTTCTTCATTGGAGGAACTTTAAATATTGAAAAGGAACAAAATTAAGTTTAGTACTAAATGTGTCTCTCGTAACTACGTTCATGAGTATGGATCAGAAGGAAAAAAGCAAATGCTAGTTTTAATACCTCCCACTTGTTCTTTGTGCTAGGGGGATTTATAATTTTATTTTTTTGCGATGCCAACAGAGAGAATGAAAACAGAGAGAATGAAAATAGGTGTCCAAAGGAGAAGAAATCATGTGCTGTTTCATTAAAGCACATGCTCTGCCCATGCATCCTCATTGCGCGGGAACAGGCGATGGTGCCGCATGGGCAGGATGGAGGGCAACGTGCAGGCAAGGGATTAAAATAAAAAAATAAAACAGCTTGCACCCTGTTGCTAGAGAGTATAAAGCTCCTTTATTTTTTCATTAAAAGCATCTTTTAGCAGCCAGCCCACAGCTCACGAACGCTGTATAATCTCTGGCAGTGTTTGCCTGAGGCTGGCTAGCTGCTTGGGCAGAGCAGCGTGTCTCCTGGTCCCCGATCCGCACCGCGAGCTTCCAGTCACCGCTGCTTTCACAGCTATCCCCGTAGCTTTGAGCCTCCATTTAAAACCCAATAAACCAAACTGATAACTATATTATAATAGACGTAGATGATGTAAACCAGTAGTAGAAGATGAAGGAAGATACCACGGAAATGCATTCTTTAGGTCCAAGTCAACCTTTCCACTTTGCAAAATCCAGTTAGCAGGAAAATGTACAATGAAGCCAGCTTGCCTACTATTTGAATTTCTAGTCGTACAGGGAAGCGGGTACACTGCTTATTTTGATAATAAGATTCTGAAATACAGTTATTTGACCTGTGCCCCCATGACATTAAGCTGTGATACTCCTCTGTGAGTAGCTCTTAATTAGTCTAAAACGAACGCAACACAGAGAGCTATTGTTCCTGGTTCTCTCCAAAGCCGGACCAGATGTCACTACTGTGATTGTGGTAATGTTTCAATTTTTTTGTTTTTGTTGCAAGCATAGCAACTGGAAATTTTGAATACCTCCTGCCCCTGTACAGTAACAACAGAGACTAGAGAAAAAGGTAGGCAAGGTATCGAGCTTCTTTTTTGTGTTAGGAGGAGAACAGTATGCAGGCATTGCTTTCAGAGCTTTTCCTAATCCACCAACATCCCTTGTGTTGGAAGCACAGCGGGATGCACACACAAGCTTTGCAGCCTCTCCATGCTGGGACAGGGGTGCCGTGTATAACCGACCGATTTTGCCGAGGCCTTGCTGTTTCTGTATTCAGGAACTGCTGTCCCTGCAGCGTCAACTGAACGCATCGCACTTAAGACCGTAGCCCATTGCACCCGTGTAACCAGTCTAACTGTTTCTAGGCACGTTCGCTTAATTATGTAGTGATTGTCTAGATTTATGAATGACTAAGTACATTTAAATGTGTTGTGACTAGATAACTTCTACCTGATGTACTTCAGGCATTGTGACATTTGTCATTTCTACTGTGCCTGATGGTTTTCCTTTTTGTATCCTTTCAAGAATCTGACTTAAGACACCTGATCTCTTTGGTTTGCTTATTGAAGCTGTGATAAAAAGTTAGTTCGTTGATCTTTCTTAAAAAATTATAACCATGCAAATCTGTTTATTACAATATAATAAATAACAAATATAAAAAACCACAAAAATTGAAGAATTCTTTTCTCTTTTTCTGCAAGTGGTCTTATGCTTTGGAGAAGCCAAACACAGGCAGCATATTTAATATTGCTTGGTCTATTGATGGCACTCAACTAGCTGGAGCATGTGGAAATGGACATGTCATTTTTGCCCATGTCGTGGAGCAACGCTGGGAGTGGAAGAACTTTGAAATAACGTTAATTAAGAGAAGAACCATGGAGGTAACCTTCACAGTTCAGAGCTGTGCATTCTGATTACTGGCTGTCTAAGGCTTTTTTTAATACAAAATGGGAATTTTTAATCCTTGACAAAACATTATCCTTTTTTTTTCTTGTGTGTATATATGACTGAAAATGTTTTAAGATCATTAGCTAACTCTGGCTCTTATATGGTGTAAATAATTATCAGTTGTACAGAAGATCAGATCCATCAGATGCAAACCATACCACCAAATGGACCAGAATTACATAACTGAGAAGTACTTTACCCTCCAGAAAAATGCAAAGCTCATTTGAAGAGCATGTGAAATTAGCTGTGGGGGGTCATTTACAACAGAGAGAGAATTTCAAGTGTAATGAAATGTTTATGCAGAAAACAGTACAAATACATTGGCCAAAACCAAAGCATCTTATTAAATAGTATTACAGTAACTGTCAGCAAAGATGAAGCTGCATAATTAAGTGTAGATAAAGTAGAGGAGCTTTCTTTACCTTATCTGCATTCATGAGTTGTTGGAGGTACCGATACACTTCGTAATAGCTAATGCTTTAGTAAGGTTTACTGTATCCCTGTCGCTAACGGAGCTGTGATGAATGTTGCTGTCTTAGGGCATTTCCAGATAAATTTGGTTGCTGACTCTAACTGTAAGGAGTTGTAATGTGCTTTTCTGCACCACATACTGTATTACAGCCTGATTCAGATCTTCCAAAGCTACGGACATTTGTCATATAACATGTATCAGGTACCTGCATGATGCTTCCAGCTGAGTGCTGAGCATCAGGCATTGACCTCAATGGGAGCTGCCAAGTCTCAGCACTGCTGGAAATGAAACGGGCCCCTACATGTGGTTTCTGGAGTTCAAGTGTGGGATCATCCTTCTGAAAAACCTTGGCTTGAATCCACGTTTAGGTTACCAAATATCTGGGAATTAATAGAAAAATATGAATTTTTACCTTCTAATTTGTCCTCTGTGTTCCCAGACACTGACTCACAACATTCACTCTCTGAACGCTGGGATAATACAAGATTTCCATTCTTACAAATTTTCCAAATTACACATTTGGTATTGGACACCAGGCCAATATTTTCCATATCAAAGTCAAGTTCCTGAATTCCTAATTAGGCCCTTAAATGTTTTTTGATCTTGATTCTTTCAGTGATGAATATGTAATGGGGAAAAGTTGTAACAACAGAAATGCTGTATTACAGTTTGGTCCGGTGGGTGGGATAACATGAGTCAGTGTCTGGGAACACAGAAGACAAATTAGCAGGTAAAAATTCCTATTTCTTCTTTCATTCCCAGACATCGACTCGTAACAGATGGGTTCTGCGAACAATCTCCAGGGCGTTTGAATATGCAAACAACTGAGGAAGTCTAGCTAACCCCGATTCGGGACTAATTTTTTATTTTATTATTTTATAGGGATTTTATTTTATTCCTGTATATCTCTGTAGGAAAATATTACCTACAAAAAAGTTCTAGGTGCAGTCTTTTTTTCTGAGTACTGCAATAGCTGAGTTAATTATAGACATATCACTGCGGTAGACATAGCAATTAATATGTCACTGGAAATGGTTTCTAGGCTTTCATAATAATTGAGTTCAGTCCTTGTTTTGCAATTGGTTGCATAATGGAGAAAATCAAAAAGAAGTTACCACCCTCAGAATGGTGACATCTTAAAAAAACAGCAACAAAAGAACCCCAAACAAACAAAAAAACTCTGTCATAAGATATCTCCTTCGATTTCAGCTGCCTAAAATCTTTGAGCTCAAAAATCTGTGTTGATTATAGGCAAACTGTGATTTTCTTGAAAAATTGTCATTTGAGCAAATTTTCACAGAAATGACAAAGGCACAGGCTGCTCACCAAGGCTGTTTCCTAAACTTCCCTTACTTCCGAGTGTGACAGCATTAAAATATAAGCTAAAACTATTCAACATATCTTTAGACAACATACCTTTATCCAAATCTTGGATATTGCTGAATCATTTTGATGGGATCATGATGGGATCACTGAAGTATTACATTTCAAACATTTAAATAATCAGCAGCTACAACACCCAGTTTTAAAATGGGAACTTTCAGACATCCTTGATCTCAGATGGTTTTATCAACCTCCTGTAATATTGCGCTTTATAGCTTATCTGTTCCAAGTATGCATTAATTACTCCTTTTAAGGAACTCCAGCCAGCTCCTCAGTAATTATTCCCTGTTTATTCAGAGTTTATAGAAACTTTGAGTTTGTTTTCACCAGTGCTGTGAAAGTGCCTGTTCCCACATAGCTATGTTCTTCTGCTAATGGCATAATAGTATCAGCATGTTCTTATAATAAGAAAGAATATGATACTTCACTGGTTAGTTTTCATTTCAGTTATTGTTGTTTTATTGAACCAAAATTCTCTTGTGATTAGGTGCACAATGTTATTAATGATGCGGTAGATTTGTTGGAGTTCCGTGACAGGGTTATTAAGGCCTCTTTGAACTACGGGCATTTGGTTGTTTCAACTTCTCTTCAGTGCTACGTGTTTTCGTAAGTAATACAAATTCATGAAACTTTCTCAAGTTTATCTAACAGTTGCAAGAGAGTGGCAGAAACTTTATTTGAAGCACAATAGGGGTTTTTGTGTTGGTTTTTTTTTAATTAACAAATATTCTATACCTAGCATCATCTACAACAAAATGTATTGGAGTATAGTTGCCCTCCACGTGTCATCTTTTCTTTCAGCTTCTTGCTGGTGCCATCACTGCCTGTTCGTTTCGTTACAAAAATTTGGCAGGCTTTCTTTTCACGTAGAGGCAGCAGCAACGGAGGCTGGATGCACGCGTATTTGTGCCTCCAGCTAGGGACTCCTTTTTTTGGATACTGCTTCTGGCATGCCATTATTTTGGAATAGAATAGGAATGATTCAATCCTGCATCATGTTTTAAGAACATGATATTCTGTTTCGTATGCTGAAATTTCAAGTTTCAAGGCACTTATCTGTTCAGTGAGATGACTAATGCTGAACAATAATGCAGCCTGTAATAGGGCACACGAGAGAGGGACTCTATCCTACCTCCAGATCGCTGTAAAAGAGTTGAACCACAACTCAGAAATATTTTACAAATAGGTTTGTTTCGTATAAATATGATTTTGCTGTTTACTAAGACTCCTAGGTCAGCTGCTGCTAGTGTGAAGGGGTGCAAAAATGCAGGCTGAAGTGTTATCGGATCATACTGCATGGTTATCGGTGTTACTTGGCTTCCTAAATGCTATTTTCCTTTTGAAAACCTCCCTTTCTAGGAATGCTAGATGATTAAAATGTGTATGCATTACTTATTGCAAATACGAAGTTGAATTCACTGATACGTGAAGATAAGCGGTTTTAACAAATGTTTAATTTTTTTTTCCCCAGTACAAAGAACTGGAATACACCACTGATCTTTGACCTGAAGGAAGGAACAGTTAGTTTGATTCTACAAGCAGAAAGGTAGCTTGCTTCTTGTAATGCTCGCTATTAGAAGTGAACATGCACTTCCTAAAACTTTGTTATGTAACACAGGCAGGTATTGAAATATTAGAAATAGACAAAAAGTATACTGTACTATTAAGCAGTGTGTAAAGGCTTAGCTGGTATATTTGCCATAGGTCTGTGATGGTGGTGATGAATCTTCGCATACATTATGTATGTTTATATTCTTATTTATGAAAGAAAGTAGATCTTCTGACATTATGCTAACATCTGGGGGTTTTTATGTTTTATATTGCTTTTTTGAACTGGAATATATTTTATATAAATTATTTCTGGTCCCCAGTTTTTATTAAAAACATTGCCAGGTATGGCAAATAAAAAGAAATCGTTTCCTTTTTCTTACATATTTGTATTTCTATTTGAAAAAAATTGCTATATTTTTCTCAGTTTAAAAAAAAACTTTAATCTGTAATTCCTGAAAATCATTTGTCAAAGAGATCTTTACATGAGCTTTTGTAGAAGGCCTTTCAAAGGACTAAGAATAGGAGCAGAAGTTCAAAAATCTTGGGTTTTGGTTATAGTCTTAATTCTTGTGGACAAATACTGTCAGACAGCTATTTCAGCAGAGTGCAGCACAGTGCTCACTGCATTTTTGAGTGCCCCAAATTAAACACTTCTGTCCTAGTCTATAGAGATACTGCAGTAAAGAATGGGTAAGCAAGTGGACAAGATTTTGAAGATCAGTTTCTAGATTTGGAGTTTTGTGCTGTCAATTCAAAGTAAATTTTGAAAACATGGCACAGATTCTGTGGCAGTATAGGTGATCCACAGAGATGAACCTAAGGTTTTGGTAAAACCAGTCTACCTCAACAGCTATATGTGCAAACAGAGGGTGGGTTCTTTTGGTGACTGGTAATATTTACAATAGCTGAGGGTCTCACAACTGGCTTTTTGTTCATGGATGTGTTTTGTGTCTATGAACTATAGATATTCTACTTACCAAACAGTTATTGTTATGTAGAACTAGTCATGTTTCTGTATAAAAGCTTGCACTGTGTTCTTGCAAATAAATTATTTTTCACTGAAGCCCTACGTGGTAATAGGTGGTGATCAGTTCATTAAAAGCGTTTTCTGCTTGCTTTACATCATAAACTAGTCGTACTGAAGAAAATTATACAGGTAATGCTATTTCAAAGCTAGCTGTGAACATGAAAGCTGTTTCTCACATACATACACACAGTGTGGTCTCGTGGTGATGTGTGGGGAGTACCGTCTGCAGCTGCATACTTCGTCATCAGGAGTTACAAGATTTAAAACCTATAATATCTATAACAGATAAAATCATAGTGCTCCCAGATAATAAATATTTCTCATGGAAAGAGATAACATTCACATTAAAACTGAAATCTTCCATACAGAGCTTTCAGAATATCGACTTTGAAACTTAAGGTTTAGAGATTATGTAGTTTAAGTGAAAACAATTGCAGGATATCAGGCAGTTACCTTCAAATTGCTGAAAATGTCATGCTTTTCTGTATTACTTAGTGATTTACTTTTTTATTGTTTGTTTGCTTTGGTTTTTTTTTTTCTGTAGGCATTTTCTTCTTGTAGATGGTGGAGGACTTTATTTATATTCATATGAAGGAAGATTAATTTCCTCTCCAAAATTTCCAGGAATGAGAACAGACATTTTAAATGCCCAGACAGTATCTCTGAGCAATGATACTCTAGCAGTAAAAGACAAAGCTGATGAAAAGGGTAGGTTCTCCGTTCTAATGGCTCCGTGTTTGCTAATAATTCATTGTGAGGTTTTCAACATCTTCACATTTAAATTATCTTAACATAGTTATGGTAAAAACGAAAGCATGAAGCATAAGCAATTTATCTATGATATAAATTAAAGAGAATATTTATTATAAAAAAGAATTAAGATTCTTGCTTAACTTTGATTAAAAAAACTTAAAGAGAATGATATATGTCCCTGAACTTCCAGTGGTGTGTAATGCATCAGAGAACCATGGAATATTTGCAATAAATACTTGAACGGTAGGTTTTTACTCTGACGTGATTTTCTGAAGAAGTACCCGAGCAACGTTTTCTGCTTGACTGCTGCTCTTAGAAGCTACCAGTACATTAGCTGTGATTAATTTTAGTTCTCAGATGTGCTTTGCTTTAGTTTTTTTGGGTTTGTATCTTTACAGTGTGTAAGTTTTGTATGCAGCTGATATGACCCTAGTTACAAAGCTGTGATGTTCTGTCTCAGTGTTGTGTTCTTGAAGATTTTTATGCTCTTAAATTTTGTGTTTTGGCATCAAAAGCTCTGTAATTCTAAAATGCAACATGGCCATGTGAGCTTCACATCAATGTTTGCATTAATGAGTGGTACATGAATATCTTTTTGTCTTTGTTTAGCATTTTTCCTTTGTTCTATCTCCTGATGCAAATCTGTAAGTTTGCCTGTGCAACAATTTAAATTTTAATTGTCTGCTGGAGACAGACACTTCCATTGCTGGAAAACCCATGGCACTTTGACTTTTGACCTCATAACGGTGCCATTTATAGGCCGTACAAATATTACAAGACGGGGCTGGCATGCTCGCTGTAACTGTATTTCTCCTGCGATATGGCCAGTAAGGGGATTACCAGCGGGAGCAACTGTGCACGGGAGGTGCTCCTACTGCAGTGTGAAACAGCGAAAGCTTCCTGTGCTTCCAGCTGACACTAACTCAATTTTTAGCTGTTAACTCTCTCTGTTATCCTAGACTTAACGATTGGATTTTAAACAGTTTCAGAATTTGAGAGTTCTTTGTCTTGCAGCAAAGTAGTAGTGGTTTTCTCAGCATATAACCTGCTTGCTTATGTGCTTAACTTAAATTCCTTGGTGAATGGAAAAAACCTTTGTAATGATACTTTAAAATATCCCTCCCCAAGCAAAAATAAAATTAGGTGAGGTTTTTCTCACTTCCTTGTTACAAAGCGTATTTGCTACTCCGTACAACTTATATGTACTTTTTTTTCTTGCACATCCTTATCTTTTGTGTGAGATCAAATACTTTCTTTCATTTTGAATAGTTACTTTTAAGAGTAGTAGTATAACTGTAACGTGTATTCATTTTTAAGGAAAGTTACTTCAGAAAATATTGTCCTCAAGCACCAAGACACTGAAGATACCTAAAATAGCTGTGTAATAACTGAAATTGATTTTAATCAGCAAAAATATATATCAGTGTAAATTTTTCAAGTAGTTTGCAAAAAAAAGGATAAGTGAAAAATTGTATTTTATTTCTGATCTTCTTACTCTGGGTGTATGTCTGTGTGTTTATATTACACAAGTGTGTGTACATTTTGTATATTACTTAATATGTATAACACAAGAGACTTTAGTGCCATATTGACACCTTGATGTAGTTAGAATTAAAACAATAGAATTATTTTAAATAAATTGAGGGGATACAGAAAATTCACCCATGAATATTGACTACCATCTATATGCATGCATGTTCAAAATTTTGATGGTAAACTCACTCTCTTGCCCTGTTCCCCTGCCTGTCTTCCTGAATAGGCTGAAGAGCATGTCCATCTCCCAACCGTTCCTATTAATGTCCTGAAAATCTTGTCAGCTGGCTCTGCACGCAGGCTAATCTTCATCAAAACTGGAATTTGCTGAGGCTGGGTTTCTGGTTATGTTTTCAGGATAAGCCCTCCAAACGATCCTGTTGATAGGAGCTTCCCTCAGGGCAATGAGAAGGGGTTGGGTTTTTTTTTCTTTTTTAGATACGAGCCCCACTAGTAGTGGTAAAAAAGGCTTTATAATATGCCAGCACATTGGAAAACAGATTCTTGGCACAGGAAACCGTGGCTTATCTAGGTCTGTTTATTCTTCTCAACTCATCCCAGCAGAAGCGTTTGGTTTTTTTCTTTGCCCTGTTTTGAGGGCAGGTCTGTTTTTCATAATGCACTGCATTATAGAAATACCTACGATAGCTCCGTTTGATACAAGCAGTTTGCACGTTGTAGTACGACGCGCTCTACAAGCTAATTTAATCTGAAACAGAGAGAGATACAACTTGCTGTACCTCAGCGTTGTTCCTTGGGTATCCTTCCTCTTTCAGTAATCTAGAAAACAGGTTGGTACCTCTGTGCTCACAGCCCTTCCTCAGTCTCTAACGAAGCTGGAAGAGGGAGGTGAGCCTATTCTCAAAAGGGAACTGCTGACCCTAGGAGCAGTTATTCTGTGATAATAGAACACGTGTGTTAAAAGACACGCAGTAGCTGTTCTCTTTCTCTGGATGCTCAAAGTGAGAGAATGCCCTTTGTTTCTATTTTTAATTTATGCAGATTAAAAAAAGATATACTTTAGGTTCTAAATGATTGTCAAGTGATGTGGAGTTTTTCCCGATAAGGGACAAAAAACAACCACCAAAACAAGCCCAAACTTATTTTCTGAAATACCTTGATATGCATTGCAGATTAATGAAAAGTTAACCAATTTTACTTGTTAATTAGGTACAGTGGTCTTCTTTAAAACTCTTAATCTCACTTTCTAGAGCTAGCATAATAGCAGTAAAATTGGCTTGTATAGCTAGATCAAAATAAATTTCATGCAGGGAGCCATGCATAAAAGTGAGAAAAATAGCACTTCTCAGGAACAACTGGTTTTCTTTTTTATATCTAGCCAGCTGCCAAGAGCAACTCGTGCAAAACCTTTTCTTTTCCTCCTCTGCATACTCAACCAGTGCTTTCTGAACACCTGCTCTTACAAGTTGCTGGGTTTTTTTTTAATTCTGCCTGTATAACCATTGACCTCAAACCAACATCCCGTGTCCTAGTGAGACATGCACAGCAGGATTAACATGTGAACATCGCCATCCTTTGGAGTGAACGTGTATGTTCGTCTTACGTTGTGTACCTACAGGTAACGTGTTGAAACCGCAGGTGGGATGTGTTACTGAGCATCCGAAATGTTCCTGTCACATCTGTGTTTTCTGTGAACTAACACGCAACCACGTGCTTGAAATTACAGCTGGTGTTCTTAAAATGTTACTGTTTTTTCTAGGTTTGAGTACTCTACCTACATTTGTCTGAATTCGTGTGTACGTTCACGGGCTAGATATAAAGTATATATGAATAGTTTTTGAACGCGCATAGATGTGTGTGCATCACACACATGTGTAATATATATAGAGAGAGACAGAAAGAAAGCAAAAGAAACTATTTTTAGCCAAGTTGCAAATTTGAGTCTTCACTGAATGTCCCAGAAATACAGATGATGTAGGTGGGGGGTTTTTGGAGGGATTTTTTTGTTGTCTTCTGGTTTTTTGACGGCGAGACAGGGAGAGAGTGGAACAGACTTTTGGTAAAGATTGCAAGAATTATATATAAAATTCAAGTATATCTGTATAAAGCAGATACTGGATAAAGCCAGTTATTAATGTATTATCATTAACTGTATTATCATGACAAGCAGAAACCCTGAATTGTCCTGGAAGAAAATATGCCTAGGGACCACTGTATGAATAATTCAAATAGAGCAGATTATTAAGAAAATAGAGAATGCTTCTGAAGAATGTTTTAGCCAATAGTTCAAAGGACAGCTTTCTATATATCTGATAATAATTCTTTAGGAAAATACATCAGTCAATGGTATCACTTCCTAAACCTTCATATTCATTAAAACTGTGGGTTAAGATTGAGTAAATCTATCAGTCTTGGTAAACATTAATTTATTCAGAATGCAGCGTGCTGCAGACTTGCGTCAGAAAGAACTCGGGGTCGTTTCTGTAAATAACCATTTGAGCTGTAATAGGAATTAAACCGTTAGTTTTCTCAATCCTGTATCAGTCCATAATACCATGTTTCAATGGCTATCAATGCTCGGAAAATCATGATACTTGAGAATTTTCACAGATTACTCCAATTGCAAAATGAGACTCTTCCTAATGTAACCGTCTCAACAGACTGACGGTTACATCTTTCCCAACTATAAGATTCTTTTTCACCAGAGTGTGAAAGTCACTGGTAAATCTAGCACACAGTAATAAGTATCCACTTGCAGTAGATTATACTCTGAATGGAACTGCTTGAAAAGTCTGTGAAGAACTGTTGCGTTTAACTAACAAACCAATTTTTTTTTCTCTTCAGTTATCTACATATTTGAAGCTTTATCTGGAAAGCCATTGGGTGATGGAAGGCCTCTAACCCATAAGGTAAGGTGAAGGATATATTGTCTCTCTTTTCTTATACTTTGAAATTAAGAATCCATAACAGGTTTCCTCAGCAATGGTCTAATAACCTATGAAAGATTTACAACCTTAATGAAGAGGAGCTTCACAACTCTAGCTGACTCTTAGAAAATAACAAAAATCAGATTCTTTTTGCAGCGTCGATGCACAACGGGATATGCTATAGGTTGTGTTCAGTTCCTGGCGTGTGTTTCCCATGCACGTAAGATCTTGAAACTACAGGTGAATAGTTTTGTTATGCAGTAAAACGGATCAACTGAGTTTCCTTTGCATGTACTCCAAAGCAACTTCTATTAGTGCCAACCTGTTGTTAACACTGAAGAAAAGAACGGTGAGAAGAACTTCAGTGAGAAGTTGTCTGTCTTCAGTCTGAGCTTTTACTGCTTTTACTTCAAAAATGATAGCCTGAACTGCATTTACTTCTATTTACTTCTATAGCATTTTGCTATACAAAAAAGGCAAAATTAGGCAGCTTCTTTGGAGAGAGGAATAAAGATTCATCTTTTAGGCAGCTTTGCTTTGAGACTGACACTTCTATTTCTGTAGTTTGTAGTAAATTCCGAATTTGCTAACTCTTCTCTGTTGCAGTTTTGTTTTAATCTGCATGAAATTTAATTTATATACTGCTTCATTCAACAGAGAAGACATACATAAAGTGTCTTCACAATCCAGTTTTTCAAGAGTTTTGTGCCTTATTTTTAGTAAAGCATTCATTTGTTTGAATATCACATGCTTTCTGTGATATGAATCTCCAAAATAAAAATCAGATATTTTCTTTTTCCTTTTCAGACAGAAATTGTGGAGATTGCTTTGGACCAAAAAGGACTTACAAGTGAAAGAAAAATAGCTTTTATTGATAAGAACAGAGATCTTTACATTACTTCAGTTAAACGGTTTGGAAAAGAACAGAAGATTGTCAAAATAGGTAAGAAAAAATTAAAATAACTTTTAACTACATGCTAGCAGGCAAATTGACTTTTATCTAGTACAAGAGACAAAATTTTGCTTTTTAATTAATAGTGAAATTGGTCTTGAAAGCACATTAGAAATAGTCCTGTGGCTTTCCTAAGGTAGTGGTAGAAACAATTTTAGTACATTTAATCTAAAAATTATCAGTATTTATATGTGATAACAGTTACATGTTAAGCAGTTGTTAACATTTAAGCACTCGTTAAATTAATTCAGGAGCAAGCGGCTAAGAGAAGGATGTATTCCTCAGAATTACTCAATACAGAATCTTTCAGACATTCTTCTTGCAAATACAAACTCTTAAGATCATAATGTGTTTAATTAAAAGTTTAAATGCTGTAGACAGATGCATGATCCAGTAAGTATGAAGGTGCAGTCTGACCGTTGTGTTAATTTTGATCTCCAGTCTCAAAATTAAGTCCAAAAAACATTATTCTGAAAAGAACTTACTTTCAGAAAGAGAAAACTTAATTTGGCTGAAAGTTTGTGAGATGTTACCTTACAAACTAAGGGGTTAAAACCAGTCCCCATGAAAGGAACTAAGAATGACTAATAATTACCCTTTTACTACAGTTTGAGAAGTGTACCTTTATTTTGAAGTTTCTTGTGGAATTTCATATTATTCTGTTATCTTTAAATTAAGGGACAATGGTTCAAACTTTGGCTTGGAATGACACATCTAACATTCTTTGTGGGATTCAAGATACCCGTTTTACAGTCTGGTACTACCCCAACACAGTCTATGTTGATAAAGATCTTTTGCCAAAAACTGTGTATGAAAAAGATGCAAGGTAATATATCCTTTTTACCCAAAATAGTATTATTATGATGTATTTTAACCAGTTCACTCATTCCTTAAAGAATTATGTGAATTTTACCAGGTGAAATAGAAACCAGGGTTGCAACTTTTAAATTTTTTTTTTTTTTCCCCATGTCACTACTTCTTGATTAGGAAATCAGGAAGTGAAGAAATGTTTTATAAGGTATATCATCAAGTTCGGAGTTAAAATGATGATGTGCAGTTTAAAAGTAGAATAGTATCTTGATGCAAAAGCAAAATGTTCATCGTATCTTGTGAAATATTGCCTTAGTTGTTCATAAAATAAAAAAACAAACAAACAAAAAACCACAAACCAAAACCAAACCCCAAACAAACAAAAAAGAAAATCTGTTTAAAGTATCTGTTGAAAATTAAAAGTGTCAAGATAAAAAGTCACCAATAATATTATTTCTAGCTCGGCATGTTTACTTTACGTATTAGCTTAAATATTTACTTTATTCATAAGTACTTTAATATTTTGTGATACGAAATTCTTCATAAAAAATACCTGAATTCATTATTTAATTCTAAGAGTTATGGGAGCTCAAATATTTTTTATTAAAAAATGTATTTGAAAATTTTTGCACAAATACCCAGTTTGCATTTGCCTTCCAGCCAATGAATGTGCATAACATCATTTTATTTTTAGAGAACATTACAACTACCTGTTGGATGTAACTGTCAAATAACTAGCTTAGATTTTTATATGCTCTGAAAATGAAGTATAATCATGTTGTAATTTTGAAACAAAGATTTTTTTGAATTCCTAAAGTTCTTCTCGGTAAGAAAGAAATTAATATTAACTTACCTTTCTTTCTCTACCCAGCGAATTTAGCAAAAACCCCCAGATTGTACATTTTGTAGGAAATCAAATAACAATTAGAAGAGCAGATGGTTCACTTATTCACCTTAATATTTCACCTTATCCTGCGATTCTTCATGAATATGTTAGCAGTTCTAAATGGGAAGATGCTGTCAGATTGTGTCGCTTTGTCAAGGTAAATGCTAATTATTGGGAATGTTCAGATACAGCTTCACTGTAATATTTGTGTTTTCAAGTATTACTTTAATTGTGCATCGGATGTTACATCTTGTTGCCATTCTTCTGCTTTGTTGCTGATTATTTTTAGGCTGGTCATGAAAAAATATACATTTTTCATAATTACATAATATACATAATGTCATAATTTTAATTATACATAATAAACAATCTTCTTTTTATTTACACCAGATGGATTGAACACAGGTACTCATAGAATTTAGTAATAAGCATAAGTTTTCAGGAGTAGGTCTTAATATGAACTGATTAAAAGTGATCTTTATCTCCATAAACAGTTGGCTATTATTTTTTCACATTTTATTTCACTTGTTTTTGTTTTTTGTTTGTGTTTTTTTTCCCTTTGCTTTCTTTTGTATGTATTTAGACAACAGCAACAGATGAGGTGAGTCTGGAAGTTTTAAAAACAAACAAAACCCCCCTAAACCCTGCTTCCTTTCCCCCATTTACTCCTAGAAGAGAGTTAAGCACTTTCATAAGTTTATCATGACTTTAAATGTGTATTTAAAATATCTTTGTATTTGCATTATTAAATCAATACCCATCCAGGTAATTTGGCTTGTATAATGATTTTTATTTCAAGTGTTACCCCTCTAATAGAAGGCTTTTTTCCCCAGTGCTTGGCAGTGGGAACTGGGATTTCAAACTTCAAATAGAGTATTATGTTCACTTCTTTTGAGTAATCTAAATGTATTACCTTTAAAAATAAAACATCTGTGTCAGATGGTAATACTCATAATACTGTTTCTTTCTGATTAATGTGAAGGTTTTTTAATTCAAGGATTTTTTTTTTCCAAACTTTTCATGCATCCTCTTCATTCTTATGGGTAGCCATCCAATGAGTTCAATCCTACTTAAAATGAAAAATGTTTAAAATTTTTGGTGGTATTTTTATGAAATCCCAATCTAGGTATCATGTTTTGCCACTGTCCTTTTTTTATGAGGCTTTCCTCATTAGTCTGTGTCTGTCAACAAGTGAGGAATGCCTTTCTCTCAGGAAAAACTGTAACAAAATCTTCATTTTCAATGTGAAGAGTATTCACATCATCTGGTTTTAAGCATCTAAGTTAGGTACCTAGGTCTCAGCCTTTGAAGACTTCTTTACAAAAGAAAGTTTTTGTCTTTGATGTAAGGTAATCTAAACTGGGCTAAACGAGATGGTGTGAATCTCCTTTCTATTTGACAGTTCGTGTTTGTGCTGAGAGATGACCTGGAACCCCCTTACACCAGGGTAAACAGAGCCATCGCAGCTGGTCTTGCCTCGAGTACTTTATTTATCTTTCATGATTCCTAAACTCTTCATGACCATGCAGGGCTATTTTTTGTGATGTTGGCAACACAGGTAGTCAGTTCAAAGTGCTTCCAATCAGTGGTAACAAAACGGACCATCGTTCTGACGAAAGAGAGAACAGTAAGACCTATAGGTGAAAAACTAGAAATTTGGTCTCTTGGATAATATCAGGCTGAGCTTTCAGCATTTCATCACCTAACTTTCTGGGTAATAGGGAAGTGGGAAGATTTTTATGAGCGTTCAATTCACTGAACAACTTCAATTCTCCCACATTATGGGCCACCAGCAGGAAGGTTTATCTTGCCCTGGATCATGTTAAAGAGTAGGAGCACGTGGCCAGGTGTAGAGATGGTGATAGTGAAACCATAGCCTTAGGCTAAATTACTGTATTTCATTGGCTTTAGTGGGTCTTACCAATTTCGTTTCATACAAAAGCAATTGTAAGACAGGGCATGGGAACATGTTTAGAGCATATTCAGCGTAGCTGTTTATTCTGGTTTAAATCAATAGTAATCCTATGCTGCTTCTAAAAACCTGTTCACATTGCAACGTATTTTCAAATTCGTTATTGAACACATTTTTAAAAATACTAAAACCCGCTTAATCCCTAGAGTGCAGGTGGACTAACAAACTCATTCAGAATTACATTGTTCCTGTCTGAACTAGAGTTTTCAGGTGTGGTAAAACATCAGGATTTTTCTAAATGTTTTTTCTGAGTTAGTGGGGTTTTTCCCTTTCTCTTTCATTCGTAATACGTTTATGATAGATGTACAGTTATTGTCAGCATCATGGTTCCAGTACAGTAATTTGTGAAGCCTGGTTGAGATTAGTCAGGTTAAAAAAATTATTTTAACTACAACCAGTGCTTTGGTTTCCAGCATAGTTCCACAACTAGTGACAGGGACACCGATGATGAGGTTGTAAAGTGATTAGCTTTCGATTAGCTCATTACTGGCTGAGATGCTGAAAACTAATGATTTATTCAGCCACACTGTCAGTCTCAGCTGAGCACATCAACATTTTTATAATGAAGGACTTCTGAGAAATAATTAAGTAGTGACTTTCTAATAAGAGACTTAGACCACGGTGCCATAAATAGCATGCTGAGAAATGCTGTGTTGTTATACATTATTTTCAGGGCTTTGAGAAGACTTCCTTTGAGAACTAATTTTTCGCATAATAATGACTATTTGAAGTTTTAGGAGTTGCATTTGTTTCTAAATTTCAGGATCAAACTATGTGGGCATGTTTAGCTGCTATGGCGGTTGCCAACAAAGACATGGCTACAGCAGAAATCGCCTATGCAGCAATTGGTGAGGTAAGAAAATTGAGTTCTTTGCTTCCAGTTAAATTGTTGCAAGACTAATTTTATCAGTGAATTTCCCTTTAATTAAACTGTTGTACATCTCGTTAACAGATTGATAAAGTTCAGTATATCAATTCCATCAAAGATCTTCCATCAAAAGAGTCAAGGATGGCTCATATACTGCTGTTCAGTGGAAACACCCAAGAAGCTGAAACCCTGCTGCTTCAAACAGGCCTTATTTATCAAGCTATTCAAGTCAACATTAATCTTTACAATTGGGATAGGTAGTATTTCCTCAAACACAATATGTTTATAAGCAGTTCTACTGAGGTAACCTGTAAATTATTTAAATCGGTTGTTTTATTGCAGATACTTAGCTGACTAATTTCCTATCTGTAATTCCCCAGAGCTGTAAAAAGATGACGTAAATCACATCCTGACAATAACCAAAGAAATAACTTTCTTTTCTGTCATATTTAGAAGATAGAAGTATTCTGCGATAAATTCCAAAACATGCTTGGAAGTATTTTTAAATAACGTTTTGCTTTTTCATTGTTGTTGACACAAAAAAGACCTTAGCGATACCTCAAACTCTGTGTGACCTTCAAAGAATTAAGGCTGTTTTGAAATGTCTTGTTGCTAAAAATAGATATGTGGCTATTCAGACTCCCAGCACTGTGTAGGTGGATGAAATATGAATTAGGCCTGAGAAAACAAAGTAGGAATTTCTCCTTTAAACAAAAACCCACGTTTTCTAACAGAATCTTGAGGCCATTTACTACTAATTTCTCTGCTATTATATGCATATTGCTGTGGGCAGAAAGTTGTTTTTTCCCCCACGTATCTGTAGGTTTTATTATGTTGCGTAATATGTATCATCTAAAACCTGTGTCTATCAAACATAAGTATTCTTTATGCCATTGAGAAGAAAACAGATGTAAGAGTAATCAATTATGCCAATCCAGTGACTAATCTTTCCTGCCTATAGAATATTCATAAATGCTGTGTAGCATACGTCATAAATACGTATTATGGCACTGTTCAGAAGCAATTCCTGACTCTAATAAAGTTATTAAAAATTATTTCCCCCTTTATATTGAGAGTGCTAAACTCTAAACAGTCTCTTTTATTTCCTTGAAATAAAAATACTCCTATTGTCAAGCTCCAGTGATGTGGTGAGGTTGTCAACAGAAATAATTGTTGGATATTTTTCATAGCATGCATCGCAAAGTGGACAGTCTCCTTTGTTAGCTACTTTTAACCTCCTGTGACTGATACTAATGTAAAACTGCTTGGTACTATAGATTAGGAATCTTTGCCTGCAGCCCCAATGCTTTTCAGCGTATCGTTTTGCAAAACCATGGTGATTGTAGCTGTGCCAGAGCATTTATATAGCCTGACAAGCCCATTTCTGTTTTATTCCAGGGCCCTAGAACTAGCAGTAAAGCACAAGACACATGTTGACACAGTCCTGGCTTATCGACAGAAGTTCCTAGAGGCCTTTGGTAAAAAAGAAACAAACAAAAGATTTTTGCAATATGCAGAAGGTGTAAGTATTCCTCAGAATTACTTCTACAGCTTTAGGTCAGCCTGCTTTTTGTAGCCAGTTTGGGAGGGTGGAGGGAAATTGCTCTTATGTTTTCATTCTTTGGTTCAAATGTGGACACAAGTCTTAAGATTTTTACATCTGAGTACAAGTTCATAGCTTCATGTGTGGTTACTTGGCTAGTAATAGTTGTGCATGTGTTTTATTTGAAGGCACAGATACAGAATGTATATGTTTAGTATCTGGCAAGGATTATACAAATGAAGGCACAGTTGTTTTCTATAAACAGGGAGCTAGACCTCAGTATGGTTGAATGTGTACCTCTTAAATGGCTTCAACATTTTTATGTAATTTTATGGCTAGCAACAATAACAAACTTTGAAGGTATCCAGATACATACTAGGAGTGAACTATGAACTGTTCTGCCAAATATGATAAATACTAAATAACAATTTCATCAAACCTTTGGAAACCATCTTCATCATCAGTAGGTCATTTCAATTTATTAGCATTTCACAGATCTTAAAGACTGCGGACAGGTCTTAAAATTGATAACCGAGAAGTATTTTAGCTTCCAGTGGAGGAGTACTGTGCATTTCCTTTATGAGAGGCACCCACATGTGCACCTTAGATAGTAATTTCATTGAGCAGCCCTTATGTCCTTCCTGTTCTTCCCCTCACTGTTCCTAAGCATTCTGAGGGTGAAACTATGAAAAGAGACGTGTACTTTGACTCAGATCCTTTCATCCTCTGTAGCTGATGGATCAGGAAATACATCTGAGCTGCTAGCTCAGATCCTTTCATTGGACAGTGCCCATTACAGTTCCAATAAAGCTCAATTTCTAATTTAAGGCATTAGCTTTTAGCATCTCTGCGGATGTTTCATTTCCTTAAACAAGAATAAAAGTCTGCACAATATTGAGCCCTGCAATGAACCACTCTGCAGTACTTTACCTAGAAAATACAGGAAAATAACAGAACAGATTCCAAGCACTCTTATCATGCAGCAATTTCGGCTGCTATGCTGGAAGTATGTCTTCCACATACTTTAAATCCATTATTGAGCAAAAATTGTGTTAATCCCCTGATGCTTCCGAAAGAGACTTTTTAGATAATGCTGTCTTGTCTTTAATTGGTCGAGAAAGCTGTAGTTTCTGGAAGGGTTCCCAAGCAATAACACCTTGTCAGTGACAAGATGTGAGCAGAGTGATGCAAGTAGAGCCTATTTCACCTTGCACTCTGTCTTGAAATTTGGGTCTCAGACTGCAGGAGCTTCCTGCAGTAAAGAAGTTCTTTTCTGCGTCCATGTTCTGGAGGTCTTGTCTGCTGGATCTGAAACCAGGAGGGAACCTACTTAATGAAGTGGATTTTTAAGCTCTTGGGTACAGTGGTAGCTAAATTCTTAATGCAGCCTGTCAGGCTCACATAGCAAAGTTAGAAGGCAATGTTAAGTGCATTGAAGAGAAAAGCAAGATTTTGTGCTGCTATTCCTTCTCGGGGGGAAAAAAAAAAAGGGTCTCAGGTTCCCTCTCACCACCTAAAGCTCCTTCAGGCTTAAGTAAGGAGTTTTTTACCTCTTTTCTGTAATTGCAGCTTGAGAGCACTGATCTGCAATCAGATACGGAATCTAAACAATGTGCTTAGTTGTTATATCTCACATCTTTATATATAAGGTATTATGAACCTAATATGTATACTGAGAATCCATATCTTGGCAGTTACTAGGTGTCACTGGCAAGGGTTGTTGGCTTCACTGGCAAGTAGCTCTCTGGGCTAGATGGCAGAACTAGCCCTAGATGTGGTGTGTTTAGCATCTGTGTGACATCTGTTAAAGCAAACACATTCTTTCTTAGAGCTCCATAAAGATTTCAGTCATCAGATCCAAAGCACCTGGACCCAGTAAATGCATCCTGAATTGAGGGATTAACCTTTTCACATGAGAACGTGGGTATTGCAGTTACATCTTCCCTCACAGCGAATCTTCCGTGTTATTTCATGACGTAGTTAACAGAATAACAGCTACTCTGGAAATTCCCTGTGCAGCAGTTGAGATTTTTTTTTTCCCCATCCCATTTTTGACAGTCTTAGTATCTCCAGCAATGAAACTGAACTTCGCAATTACATTTTTGCCCAGTTTTTGGACATGTTTTTATAGTCATGAAATGCACCGTGATCCATTCTTTCTTGTCAGGCATTTTTGGAATGACAGACAACTGTTGTACCCCGCTGTACCATGGATATTGTACTATATCTATTGTCTGAAGTTTCACTGAAATAGAATATAGCCAGAAGATGATGATTCTGTGCAGCTGGAGAAATGCCAAGATAAAGCTAAAATAGTTACTGATGTAGAAGATAAATTTCAAGCAGAAAACTGATTTCTGTTACATCAGATAACTAGTGTAATACGCGATCAGTTTACTTGGTGGACTTTAGGTGCAGTCAAAAGACATCACTGCATGTATTATTGATAAAGGGCTATATTCTCAGTAATAGGACACAGATGTCAGTACATTTAAATTAGATGCAAGTTGATCCAAGTTATTTTTGTGTTTTAATGTTTGGGGTTTTTTTGCCAGACACAATGAGATGTGTTAGTATTTGTTAAAATATATCCAAGCTGGTTTTATCTTAAAGGTGGAAAGCTCAGCTTGTTAGGACCCAGCTGTGCCTTCATACCTTCCATTAGTATAAGTTGTTCACTTATACCTCAAGAACTATATAATAATTGATATGATCACTTTGTAATTGTAATTTCAAATTATCCTGTTAGTGAATCTGTTTGACCTCTCTCTATAATGTTAGTTGATCTCTGCATACTTGCTTTTCTGTTCTTACAGCTGGAAGTTGATTGGAATAAAATCAAAGCCAAAATAGAGTTGGAAATTGCTAAAGAAAGAGAACGGGCAGCAGCCAGTCCCGCAGTGAGAACTAGTGTAACTGTACAGCAGTAACTGTCCTTTTCGTCACCTTAATAAGTGCTTCTTCAATATTTTGTACTGGCATATTTTGACAAACATAAATAAAAAAAGCCACAGCAAACATCTTGTGGGGAACAGGAATGAGAATTCTTGTTAATTGTTGGATGACAGGCAGAATTATTTATTTACTACAGTCTCATTTTGAGTTGGGTTTATGTTCTGATGCCCTAGCTCCAGTGAGTAGCTGCACTGGAGTCTCTAATACATGTATGACAAAAAAGAGAAATCAACTGTCTTTCCGTTAGCGGCTTTTAATTTTTCATTGCCATTAAAACTATTTAACCTTGGTTGCCTCGAATTAAGTACCATTTCCCTGTTTAAGCACCTAGTTAAGTAGTTTGGTTATTTCTGCAACCTCAGGGACCTCTGAAAACACTTCTTTAAATTGCCCTAAAACAAATTTAGCAAACTGTAAGTGCTGAAAATTAGAAAAGGAGCTTGCACCTATAAAGTGCAAAAGAATATTTCACTCACAGTTACAGTAATACATATTTCTGCTAGTACATATGTACTAGCAAGTTCTTTAATAGAGATTGGAGATTACTGCAGCAACTCAGGTTTGTCACTGTAGCAAATTATTTAGCAATAGGGGGTATTGTCTGAGATAATATAAATTGTTTAAAACACTATGGAATGTGCTTTGAATGTTATTTGACGTAACAAACAGCATTGTTGGTTGCTTTTGTAGCATCTAACGCTTAAAACTGACAACGATATTGAGAGCTTCCTTAACGCTAAAATACCATATTCATTTAAAATAAGGAAGAGCTTTCCGCATATTTTTTTGTGCCCAAAGCACTTGATTTGAAAATACAATTTTTACATTTGTGTTATTTCATCAAGTTATATTTTTTTTCTTTGTTTTACGTATGGAAGTGGCTGCATATGTTAGATGTTCTTTGCAAGAAGCCCTTTGTGTTATAAATACGTGAGCAGGTTATTCATAATTGACATTGTAAATATGTATCTTTCAAATGTTACCATCAAAATCTTAAATATCTGTATATCTGGCAAATTTCTTCTCTTTTGTAAGTCATTATAAGACACTTTTTTGCATAGTTCTTAAAGGTCTTAATAAAAACAAATAAAGGTGTGGGGTTTTTTAATTTATCTAATAGATGATGCATTAGGTGATCTCCTTTGATTTACCTGACTGCTAAATAAAACAAGAATTTTGATGTAATTCGTTTGAAGTGCCGCAGTATTCTGGTGTACTGACATGCGGCAAAGTGAACACCTTTGCCTTCCATTGACTTTGGAACTCAAAATATCACTAATGGCAAGTGTTTTATGTTAAATTTATGAAGCCTGGCTCAGATTTGTAATGCAATGTCAGCAGTTTTTAAAGACCGGTCTAGCGGTGATACAAAGTTCAGGGTCTCAGCTCAATCTTGCTCTTTTATTCTTGGGCCAGTTGGAAGTCCAGCAGAGGCAGCAAATTCACCCAGCTTCTTAAAAATGCCTGGTGCAACAATGAAGCATTGCAATGATGAGATAAAGCAATGGTGTGGATGCCGCGCTTGCAAAGGTACGGTCGTAGACTGGCTGCCCCTCGGGCTGATGTCGATGTCGTGCACGGAAAGTGCTGCCGCAGTACTTCAAGCTGGATCTCCATGTCTCGGTATTAATGAGAAGTGGTGTATTTGTAGGTGATGCTTGTTTAGTTCCTAGGCCAAAGCCCAATAAAGACCTTAAGGTATTTATTGCTATTTTTTTCCGTGCACATCCACTCCTGAACTACATGCTGTGCCGAGCATGTTTGGGTTAAACAGAAAAACAAAGACTAGAAAACAAAGCAAAACAAGTGTTTCGGAAAAGCACTTGGTATTCTTTATTTTCACCTGGTTCTCATATTGCAGGTAACCTGGTACAATTCTGATCTTGGGTATGAAATCTAAATTTCAGAACACTCTCAGAAGAAAACATCCTTACATGGCTTACCTGGGGTTGTCGCAAGGTTTTTACAGAGCACAACCGCAATTCCAAGAAAAGTGCTGTCTGTCCAGTCGGAGCTAATTTTGTGCTGGTTTGTCGGGGGGGGGGGTTAAAGTTCTGCATTGCATTTGTCTGTACTTGTTTTCAGTCATTTTCAGTAGTTCATTTAATGAAATGTATTAAGCAAAGAGAAGTACCAGGAGGATACAGATGTTTCAAGTATGTTTATAAGGAGCTGCAGCAAACTTCGTGTATCTGCCATTTCTAACATACTCGGGTAAGATTTGCGTGTTAGCAGGTGCAAAGAAACATAAAAAAAACCCCATCAGAAGTACTTTCACCCTCCTTGTTGTCTTTGGGTCATATTGCCTCCTCGTCCAAACCCTGATTTGAAACCTTCCAGAGCTGTAAATGAAATAGCTAATCAATTACTGACTGCATTATTGCCCAGTGCAAGAATACTGATTCTTCAATGATTTAAGAATACCTATTTTAAAACTAGATAGCGCCCTAGTTAATTGTTGCCTGTTATAATGGAAAACATCATAAACCTATTTAAGAAGTAGGGATTCACAGGGGTGAAATGTAATTGTTTTAGTTGCTGTTGTGATGGATCAATTATTCAAATATAACCCCAATTTTGCCATAGCAGGTTGGTTCTTGTAGTTCAGATACTTCAGTTGACCTTGAGCATGTAGATTCTCTCTGGTTGTAAGAAGGGAGATTCAAATGGAGGTGTGAAAAACATGTCTTTAAGTGAGGTAAAAGTACAAGCTAAGACGAGTGTTTAAAAGCTGTAATTGAATTAAGGAAGCAATATACTGAAAAAATGTTGCGTGCATTAGGTAGCACCTCTGTCTTTTGAACTTCCAAGCATTACAAACGTTGTACTTGGCTCTTCTTGCACGTGGGCTTGGAAATGACGTAAAAACATGCAGAATTTTTTCTCCCCACTCCAGCAGTATAAAATGGGACAAACCTAAATAATCTGTTAATGTAATTAAGTCAGCACCCTACCCTGCATTAGAGGACAGCCATTTCAACATCCCAGTCTTTGTGTATCGTCCATCATCTGTTTGGCGACGGACAGAGGTTGTGGTCCGTTCCCTGGGGGCGGTTTCTATTTACGGGACACAGCAGCCACTATACGTTTCTAAGGGAACTTATGGATAGGGCCCAGTGATGACCGCAATGAAAAGCGGTGAAAAGAGCATTTTAGGAACATCCTCTTGGATTTGACAAGGAAAAATTGGAAGTACTGCTTTAACCTTGCTTTACACCATGTTTCAACTATTGTTTGGGCTCCAATTATTCTAGATAATGCAAATGGTTAAAGAAAGCGGCTTCATTTTTACCTCTAGCTTATTTTTTTTTATGATTTGCATATTTTCAATAGTTCAGAGGGAAAAGGAAAAAATATTCTCTGTGTTCTGATATCTAAGGCTGTGAGACTTTGAGATCCATATTTGACTGTCAGATTTTATTCTTTGGAACTGGAACAGGATGAAGCTTTGGATCATCTTACAGGAAAACTTAATTTCACCATTTATACCAAGACATTTTCCTACTGCAGGAAAATAAATGTTCATTTCTTAGAGGTTCTGTGCATGAGAGAACTATGGGTGCATCGCGTTTGTGCTAGAGGCCAGAAGCTGTGTCCTAGACGCATCTCGGAGGGAGGTGAGAGGTAGGAGCGCACCTGGGAGTGGGGAACTCTAGGCTTTGGCTCTGTGGCTTCGTTGTGGCCTCTCTCGGCCTCGCTTTTTCCATCTGCAGATGGGGGTAATGTATTCAGCAACGTTGCGAGCTGTTTTTTTGATTCTAGGAAGTTAATGTAACGCAATGTGCTCAGCGGGAAGGCTGGTGAGTTGTAACTTTAAAGGCTTTCAAACCCCAAACCAATAAACATTCATAGAGGTCATGGCACTTGATGAAGATGGCCGGTGGTGTTACTCCCTTAGTGCCAGACGAAGTCGCTTGCCCGTGGTCGTAGAATCACAGAATCATTAAGGTTGGAAAAGACCTTTAAGGTCATCAAGTCTAACTGTCAACCCGACACCACCGTGCCCACTAAACCATGTCCCGGAGTGCCGCGTCTACCTTGGGAGCTGGCAAGAGGACCAAGCCATCTCTTCAGCTGAGCCCTACCTGCTGATCCAGAGAGCTCAGAGGAGGCATCCTCGTCCCTGCTGGGAACTGGGGTAGTTGGTGAAGGCTATCGAAATGCCAAGGCATCCGTTTGCAGAGCGGACCACAGGATTTAGCTGGGCAGCTCTCATGGAATTTAACAGAAGTTGCCCAGATTCCGTTCGACGGAGGTTTCGCAGGCGGGAGCTCAGCGAGATCTGGGCGTGCTGTGAGCGCAGCTGGACGAAGCTTCGCGGGGTCTGCCCTGAGCCGCGGTGGGATTTCGTCCAACCCTATTAACCTGCATTCCGTTAAAAGGTAAAATTCACTATTGTAGATAACGAAAGATGTCCCGCAATCCTCTGGGACTTAGTCTTTGCTATTTCTTCAGAAAATATGTAGGTTCTATCGAATAGCGAATGGAAATACCGATGGTGAAAGGGGGGAAAAGAAGCGCTAGCCATTGAGTTACGATGTGTCGGTACTTCTGATTCTGTAAGAAGCAAAATAGGAACCAGAATGTTGGTGTTACGCTGCCAGAGTGGGTCTGAGGAATGGCAAATGCCTGAAAGCTGTGAAATGTGCTGCTTTTCAAGCAGAAAAGCCGTTTGAGGGCTGTATCATGCTGGCCTGGTGCCAGCCTTGACATGATTTTTCGGGCATATTGGGTAAATCTGCCTGAAAAGTAACGTAAGCCCAGTGTGTTTGGTTTGGGACCCTCATCTGAAATGATAAATTCCCATCTACAAGAGGGCTGGAAGGAGGATCCTGGGAACTCCAGTCCTGTCAGCCTGACCTCTGTACCAGGG
>NW_010553933.1:0-3360 GCF_000687285.1 Phaethon lepturus | reverse complement strand
GCATGGCACATCCTCACTTGGCGCTGGAGGGTTAAACGGAGAGGGAGAGGGGGTGAAAAGCTCGGTGGGGCGGGCCGGGGCTCTCGTGTGGGCCGCGTTTTGCACGGGCCTGTGGGAGCCGCTGCCGGAGCCGGCTGGGCCGGTCCCGTCCCCGGGTAGGGTCTTCAGGGGGATCTCTGCGTGAGAGGGGCTGTGTCGATGGGTGTAGGCTTGCAGCTCGGGAGCTTTGGGTGGGAAAAGTATTGCATCCGTTACCCGTGCTTCTGTCTGTTTTTCTAGCTCAGCTGGACTTACGGGATTTGTATTTAATTGTGTTCATGACTGGTTCTAGCCCAGCATATTTCCATGGGTGGACAGATTTGCCACTCTTCAGTCAAGTCCTTTCCAAATTCTTAGTTGTTTTTTAATTTTAGTACTTCTGTATGTTTTCCTGCTGTGTTTGAGGAAAAAATGCCCAACTATTGTCAAAAATGGCCAACTGTTGTCAATTTAGTCCAAACATAACCTGATGGCAAAGGCAGCTCTGCAAACTCTGCAGAGTTCTTGCCGAGTGTTTTGAGAAGCTTAGGCCCCATAGTCAGCAGCCTCACTGTTGACTATAAACTTTGAACTCCGATGTCATGTTCTAGAACCATGTAGGTGCTGTCACCTCACTGTAAAGCTTAGGTAATCTTTATGCCTCAGAAGATTATGACGGAGTTCTGGTACTTCTTCCTAGAAGGTGAGTATTTAGTGGCTGATAAATGCTATGTGGCTAAACCAGGTGTGTCTGTAACACTACCCTAGATTTACTTCTACACTTTGAATTTGTGTTGTGTAATAGTATGTTCACAAGATAAAACAGGTCTTGGATATGCTTCTTACTAGATCAAAACAGGTGTTGGGATGTTTATCATAAAAAAGCGGGCATTTGATAATGCTTAGGTCTTCAGTCCTTTTCTTTGTCAGACTAATGGTTTGCTCTTGGGTATGAACTGAGAGGGGTTAGACTGAAGGCCATCCCGCTCAGTATGATGTTTCTGGAAGAGTGAAGTGATGGATGTTTATGGAAGGAGCGTAGGGGAAAGAGCATGCCTTCTTTTAGCATGTCTGGCAAAGAAGGACCATCCTGAAACTACTTTTTAAAAAAATCTGCTGGAAGATCAAGCAGAAGACTTAAATGTCTGCTATGACTGTTATCAGATGCAGTAGAATTTGCTGCTTTCCCTTGATGTTTCAACTGTCAGTCTAGAATTTCTTTTTATTTAGTAGGCTGGAAGTAGTAGCTGGGCACCAGTACTTCTGCTGTGGGCACCAGCTACCAGGTACCTCTTTTTTTAGCCTATGATTATGTTATGGTCATGTCCATATTATATGTCCTGTCAATCAACAGCATTGCAAGACAGCCCATAGAACTGCCATGCTGAAGTCTCTGTCCTTCCTGCAAACAGTAGTAGCCAGGCTTCTACATAGTGCCACACATGGTCTAGGGGTGATCAAAAGAGACTTTGGGGCCTTGGGACAGTCGGTAAGGGAATCTGGTGCACAGGTTATTGCTTCCTCCCTCACTCTTTCCAGTTGCAGGCAGCAACACAGGGAGAAACAGGCAGGCCCAGTCTATTAATACATGGCTCCATGACTGGTGTCACCACAATTTTGGGGTTTTTGATAACAGGATGGCCTACAGAACACCTGGGCTTGCTGGCATCAGATAGGATTAACCTTTCTCAAATAGGGGGAGAGGGTCTTTGCTTGCAAGCTAGTGGGGCCTATTGACTAGTCTTGAAGAGCTAGTGGGATAAGATCAGGCTTACCCATGACAAGCTGGATGATATGCCACAGTTAGTGGGATGGGGTGCTAGTGAGGCCCCTCAGCCTGTTGCACCAGCGAAGGACATCAAAGCAACTAAAGGGTGTTCCCCTAAGAGGGCGACAGCCCAGCTGAAGTGCCTCCACCACTGCACGCAGCATGGGCAACAAATGGGAAGAGCTGGAAGCCACTGCACTGCTAGAAAGCTACGACCTGGCTGCCATTACGGAAACCTGGTGGGATGAATCCCACAACTGGAGTGCGGCTATCGATGGGTACAGGCTGTTCAGAAGGGACAGGCAAGGAAGGAAGGGCAGAGCTCTTGCCTTCTACATCAAGAAATGGATAGAGTGTGAAGAACTGTATCTGAAGAATAGCCATGATAGGGTGTGAATAACTGTATCTGAAGAATAGCCATGAGCAGGTTGAAAGCTTATGGGTAAGAATCAGAGACTGAGGCAGCGAAGGGAACCTTGTGGTTGGAGTCTACTACAGGCCGCCTGATCAAGGGCAGTCTGTTGATGAAGACTTCTTACTCCAGCTACAGGAGGCATCACATTCACAGGCTCTCATCCTGATGGCGAACTTCAGCCACCCCAACATCTGCTAGAAAAGTAGCACGGTGAGGTGTAGGCAATCCACAGGACTCCTGGAGTGCATTGAGGATAACTTCTTAAGCCAGGTAATAAGACAGCCCTACCAGAGGGTATGTAATACTGCACCTGTTGGTCACCAATGCAAGTGACCTAATAGGTGATATCAAGATTGGAGGCAGCCTGGACTGCAGTGATCATGCACTGGTGGAGTTTGCAGTCCTGACTGATATGGGGCAGGCAAAGAGTAAAGTCAGGACCCTGCATTTTAGGGAAGTAAAATTCCATCTCTTCAGGGAGTTAGTCAACAGGGCCTCCTGGGAAACTGCGCTCAGGGATAAGGGAGCAGAACAGAGCTGGCAGATCTTTAAGGACGCTTTCCATGGAGCGCAAGAGCTCTCGATCCCCAGGTGTAAAAAATCAGGAGAGGAAGGCAAGAGACCAGCATGACTGGGTGGAGACCTGCTGGTCAAACTAAAGGGCAAGAAGGAAATGCATAGGCAGTGGAGGCAGGGACAGGTATCCTGGGATGAGTACAGGCATGCTGCCCAGTTGTGTAGGGATGGAGTTAGGAAGGCCAAGGTGCAGCTGGACCTGAACTTGGCAAGGGATGCAAAGAATAATAATAAGGGCTTCTACAGTTACATCAGCCAGAAAAGGAAGGTCAAAGAAAGCGTAACCCCCCAATGGTCTGAGGAGAAGGCTGAGGTAGTCAGTGACTTCTTTGCCTCAGTCTTCACTGGCAACCTTTCTTCCCACACCTCTCAAGTGAATGGACCACAAGACTGGGGCTGGTGGAGCAAAGTCTCTCCCATTGTAAGAGGAGATCAGGTTTGTGACCACCTGAGGAACCTGAACATACCTAAGTCTATGGGACTTGACAAGATGCATCCCAGATTTCTGAGGAAATTGTCTGATGTAGTTGCCAAGCCACTCTCCATGATATTTGAAAAGTCACTGCAGGCAAGTGAAGACCCC
>NW_010553932.1:0-1110 GCF_000687285.1 Phaethon lepturus | reverse complement strand
TTTCTGAGATGGAGTCACTATCAGATCCAGAATATCTTCTGCTCTTCTGCGTTTCACTTCACTTCCATTAAAGCTGATCTGTAATTTCAGATTAAGTAATCAAAAGCTATGGGACTAAAACATTTTATTAGTTCTGGTTCCAACTCAATGTCATCTTCATCCATATTGGAAAAGTTAGCCACCTTATGTATTGGAACATAAGTATTTTCACAAAATCAATACATTATTTTATTTAAACAAAGAGTCAGTAATTAATATTTTAGGAAAACATAGTTCAGAATGGCATATTTTATTTATTTATATATACACAAAATGTACACATATAAAATGCTTTGTGAAGCACTGTCTCTAATGAAAGTATTTTCATATATGAAACGTACACACTATGCAACATGCTGAATATAAAGATGAGAATCTTTTTCTTCTTTTACAAGTTGAGTAATATAGAAACACTATGAAATGACTCTCTAATAGCTGTGATTGTTGTTTAATTCCCTTCAAAGCAGAAAAGTCTAACTGAATGCCTGATTTAATATGAAACAATAATAATGTAGAACTAACCAAACATTAATAAACTGTAGAAATCACAATATGCTGCAAATGAATGATTAGCAGGAAAGTGATTTAGTACTCTACTGATCTAAAAACGTCCAACCGAAACAACAACAAAAAGATCCACACAGAAAAAAACCCCAAACCATCATACACAATTTGGACCCACTTAATATTTTAAGTGTTATCCAGTTAAGCATATCTGGCATTCACGTTTACAGGGGGGCTGAAAGGAATTTGTAGAAGTCATCAACTAAGAAATCCAAACTTCATTCTCTGTTTTTAGAAGTACCACAGGTGCTTAACAATATAAAGCATTAAATGAAAAACAGCCCTCCTCAGTATTCTAATAATTAAATCAAAGACTAATGTATTTGTAAATCTCTTCCTTATTTTGTCAGCAAAATACATTATGTATTTTTTAATGTTCGCACTGGCAGTAATTACCCTGTATAGGTGAAAAGACATTCTGTGCCAAAGAGTTGACTTACTGTTGCACCTGTTTCATAAGAATGAAGAAAAGATGAATAGGTGCACAAAAGAAAAAGTAGCATTTAT